>NC_057797.1:92406791-92639858 GCF_018294505.1 Triticum aestivum | reverse complement strand
TCCCCACGTCTCCCCTCCACTTTGATTTTTTTGGTTTTTTCAACAGATGCCGCACACAGAAAAAAAATCGTAAATAGGGCAATTTGAAATAATCAAAATAAAATCGGTACTTTTCAAAACCATGTCATGCATTAACCCAATCAAATCAAATCAAATCAATTCTTACCAAAATCTCAACTCAAGCAAAAACTTTATTTGTCTACCCCTGCCCATGCCAAATCAAATCTTACCAAAATCTCAAATTAATCAATTTTTTTCCTTGCATTTTCCTACCCATACTCAAATCAAATTAATTCCTATCAAAATCTAGAATATTGTGTGTGTGTGTAAGGTGTACATTGGCCAATTTTAGTGTAGAACCACTAGAGTATTTGCGCCTCGTTGCAGCACGGGCAAATAGCTGGTCAGGAGCTAAGTGCCAACACGCCTTAGATTTTAAGTTTGTTTTAAACCTTGAGAATATAGAGAACGGCGCAAATAAATCTTGACGTTCAAATCCTTGAAATCCATATCCTGACCTTATTTATCCCTGTTGTTTTTTACCTTCAGGTCGTATCCAAACACAGGATTCCTACGCGGCTCTGAAAATGACGGGATTAGGGTGAGTTAACCACGTGCATGTATGCTCAAAAAAAAAACTACGTGCATGTGGGCCCATGGTTGCCTGGCTTACTGTGCGGACTACGACCACTGGTTGCGCTCCCTTGGCGTGGACCCACGGAGCTCCGAGGCCTCCCCCGCCTCGGTGATCCAAGGCCTGCGATGTGCGATGCTCGCCAAAGGATCGCCGTCGACCATGCCGCCAGCACAGAGTCCAAGATCGGCGATCTGGTGCTTGGTGGAGCTCGAGGCTGATGACGCCGCCGACACCGACTGCTCGCGCAGCGCGCGGTTCAACCACTGCCTGCGCATTACGACGGCACCGCTGGCCTGCTCCGCGACGCGCTCGACAACCTGCAGGTCAACGTGTACGGCCGGACTTTTGGGCAGTTCACGGCGGCGCTGGTGGCGTCCAAGAGCAGCGAGGACACCCTCAACCCCGGCCAACGCTGTCCCCGTGGCCGCCCACGCCCGTGAGTACGGCTGCATGGCCCACATCGCCGTTCGATTCATTCATGCCGCCGCCGTGTGATCATGGTCGGAGCTCAGCCCCCTTCTTGCGTGCCTCCATGGACCATCGTGTTGTTGCCTGCATGGATTGGATTTCCTCATCGCCATCGCCCATGATTCATTATTGATTACTAGGAGTATTATATATATAATCAAGTGTAGTTGGAAATGTTCTTCTGTCATTTTCGATTGTCCATATTGTAGGCCATGATTTACTATTCGTCAGATAATAAGGCAATAATAACAAGATGAATTTACTGATTACCTCTGTTTTTTTTTCCTTTTTGCGGATGATTACCTCTGTTCTTCTGCCTGTATCAGAAAGAATTTGTGTACAGTCTATTTTATTTAAGGGGAAAAATATTGACTACTGTTTACGATTTGATTGGTGAAACCAGAATAAGTGTTAGCAAACACAATCAGGCATACAAGTTACTGTTATTTGCATGAAATATGTTATGATTAAGTGGCCAAAAAAATCGTGAGAAAAAACATGGATATGTGGCATGCGTCCGAACGCAGCCACTGAAACTGAGATTCAGATGGCAGATGGCGGGGCAGAGCTAGCAAAGGAGCTCAATGGCAGCTGGAGCAGCAGCCGCGGCGCGTCTTCACGTGGCATTTTTAATTTGCAATCCCATCATTTCCCGATGCCATGTCAGCAAATCCAGTCCTAATCCTGGCGTAGGGGCGATTACAACCAGGATCAGAGAGGTTAGGGTATAGACTTCAGGGATTTGAACGCCGGGGTTTATTTGCGTCACGCTCTACATTATCAAGGTTTAAAATAGACTTCACTTGTGTCTAACATTTGGGAAGTAATACCCACTCATAAAACTACCGACACGTCGGGATTAGTCGTCTGCACCAAAGCGCGTGTGGCGACATTTCGAATCCCAACATGACCTACATTTATTTGCAAAAAAAAAAGACACACGACCTGCATTTAGAAAGGAAAGAAACGAAGAGACAAATCAAGATGTGAATAATACGGCGGTCCGTGTTACTTGTCGAAGCGCCAAATCGTTTTCGTGTAAAAGAATTCAGAGGGCGGGCAAACAGGCAGACACGCCATCAGGATGGCTTGGGCGCGCACAATCTTCTGTTTCTTTTTTGTTTGACAATTGGGCGCACACAATCTCCGGTCCTTTTCAGTTCGCATATAAGATTTGACTGAAGTCAAGCCTCGTAAAGTTTAACCAACTTTATAGAAAAAATACCAACATTCACAATCTGAAATCAATATCAATAGATGTGTCATGACTTAAAGTTTCATATTGTATAACTTTAGCTGGCAGATTATGATATTTTTTCTTATAAATACGGTCAAACTTTGTGAAGTTTGACTTTAGAGAATTCTAATATGCAGAGCAAAAAGGACCGGAGGGAGTAAATCACAACCTGTGCATGGAACAACTGGTGCGCCTGGACTGGTCGCGTAGTACGCCGAGCGGCGCGCGGCGACATTTGGAGAAGGATGATGATGAGGATGTGTCGGTGAAACGCCGAGCATCGCGGGTCAAGCCGACGCTCCACCCGAGAGGACGGACCAGATCCACAACAATAGCCTGATGAAACCGCTTTTTGTTCACAAAAAAAGGTCTCTCGAGGCTGCCGGCACCATCATCCATCCCTTTGGGTTTTTTCTTTCTTTCTATTTTTTGATTGACATCACCCATCCACTTGGTTTAATCGACGATGGTCCACCAAGACCGGGCGCAGCGACGGCCCCCCTCTTCATTAACTCCGCCTGCACTTTGTGCGTCAAGGGCTCAAGGCAGGCGGCAGCCGCGCTCACTCCCAATTTCCTAATTCCTCCGCATTAACTAATTGAGCTAATTTCTTCTTCTTCCCCGTCGGTCGTTCACACCCTTTCGTCGAATAATCAAACTCTAAACCCGTTCCTGCTCCATTCCCTTCTCCTTTCTTCTTCCTTAAAAAAACCCGAGCTCGTTCGTGCTCCATTATCTCCCTCACTCTTACTATAAATTAGAGAGAGAGAGAGAGAGGGAGGGAGGGAAGCTGGGAGCGATTCCTGCTGACGCGCCAGCTGAGGTGTGAGGGGCTGTTCGTGCCGTGTGACTCTTCCGTTCCGTTGGGATCCCTCCTCCCTTTTCGCGTGGTCTCTCCCAGAGCTGCCTGTCTTGTGCGGCGCGGGGAAGCAAAATCTCACCTGGGCTCGTCTTCCTCCTCCGCCTCCTGCTCCTGCTCCTGCTCCAACCAGCCGGCCGGCTTTGGGTTCTTCGCCGCCTCGGAGCTCGAATCCGGCCCGCGGGTTCCTGATTTCGTGCCGAGGCTCTCGGCGGCAGATTCGCGCCGGCATTTCGCGGGAACGCTCTTCGCCCAACTCTCCTTTCCGCCATTTCTCGGCGCCGAATCCTGCCCCGGGGCTTCTCTCCCTTCTCCCTCCCCCTCAGCCTAGGGTTCTCCCGGTTTCCCGGAAGCATCCCTTTCGGCAGAGTCCTGGTGCTTTTCTTTTCTTGAAATTAGCAGAGTCTTAGGTGCTGGTATGTACTATTACGAGTTCTTTTCCTTTTTCTTTTCTTTTGCGGGAGTGTTTTGCTGGGTTTGCTGACTGCAGGAATTTGTAATTTTACCTACCAGGATGCGCGACGATTCATCCAACACACATGGCCAGCTGCTGCTGACATCCATGAGGAGACCTCGGCATGTTACTCTGCTGCTGTGCGCGAGCAGGAGGACCAGAACCCGGCCCACGCACTGAATCTTCTTCTGCTACAGACTTTCAGTCACAAAATGGTACCGTACCACCGCTCTGCTTCTGGATTTGGTATTACTACTATTTATTTGTTCATTATTAGTAACTGTATCTCACCATGGATTTGGTACTATTTATTTGTTCATTACTACTAACAGTATCTCACCATGGATTTGGTGCTACTTATTTGTTCAGTATTAGCAACAGCAGTATCTGACCATGGATGGATTTGGTAATAACTTGCAGCACCCATATCCGCTCAAAGGCTCCAAGGGGGCGTCGTTGCCGCCGCGGCCGACCCTCGTCTTCCTCATCGCGCTCTTTGGCCTCTATGTGTGCTACCTCTCCTTCAATCAGATAAGGATGGAGAGCAAGCATGTGGAGGAGAATGGTGCACAAGAACAAGATGAACATGTTTGCGCAAAGCCTTATGTTCCAAGTGAGGAGCTGCCCTACGTGCACTTCCCAAAGCCAAAGGGTTACAGCAGGTAATTTTCCTTTTATAGGATGGACAAACTCTTTATTGGCATCCCCCTGGCGAGTATGCAGATTTTCTGACACATGTTTCTTTCCATAGGGCGGAATGCTCGTGTAATCCTGTTCGGTTCTTTGTGATCGTGTCGATGCAAAGATCGGGAAGTGGATGGTTCGAGACACTGCTAAACAGCCACCCTAACATCAGCTCGAACGGCGAAATATTCAACAGAGTGGATAGAAGACAAAATATATCGTCCATCGTACAAACACTCGACAAACTGTATGACTTGGACTGGCTCACAAGTGCAGCAAAGAATGAGTGCACGGCTGCATTTGGATTCAAGTGGATGCTAAATCAGGTATTTAAACCTCATCTGTTTTCTCGGTCCATGTTTGGAGGTTCAGCATTTCTTCGGTAGTTTGGCTGCTTTGTTATCCGTGATTTCAGAAATTGTACACTTTGAAGCTGTGCCTTGCCATAGTTATTTATATTGCAATCTAGTCTATTTATTGTGGATAGAAATATGGAGAGCAAACTGGCCTTATGATCTGGTTTGCTTGCCAAAGGTTCAGATAATGTTGAAACTGCAGTTAAGAGTTTTGAAGTGTACCACACCATAACATGCCTGCATTTCTCAGATGTCAGTGCTATGTCAGGTCACGTTAATGATACCAAACTTTTCTAAAAGCCAGGTTGGTCAATCATGATTATTGATGTTGATGTTTGTATTGTTCAGTGTACCGTTAGCATTAACAACATTATGCCTAGTGATAACAAGTGAAAAAAATATTTCTATGTCATTAACTGCTATGGTTGTGTTTTCCAGGGTTTTATGGACCATCATGATGAAATACTTAGTTATTTGAACAAGAAGGGTGTCTCAGTGATATTTCTCTTCAGGAGAAATACATTGCGCAGGCTTATCTCTGTGTTGGCCAACAACTATGACAGAGATGCAAAGCAGCTGAATGGAACCCATAAATCTCACGTTCACTCGGAAGAAGAGGTATCGTCGATGCACAGAGAATTCCAGTAAATTTACTGCAGTGACTTTGCTCTGTTCCCTCACGTTTTTTCGCATAAATGCGAGGCACTTGTTTTCTTACCCTGGTTCTGAAACCATACAGCTAAACTACCTCTTTGCTGACATGGGGCTCTGAAATGCTAAAATCCTAAAACTAACTTTGAACTTCTGGTCAAACTTTAATCTTCTGCTTTTGCATTTAAGAAAGATTGTAACGCCATTGTCGATAATATCTGGAATGAGCAGAATAAAATGTTAAACCGGTGCACACTGATGCACTTCCTCTCTCTTTCGAACAACCATCATAACTGACTTTTCATTTGCAACCTGTTGGTCATACTAGCTGGTGCTTTCATCTGATAAGTCTATTTTGTTCTCTGCCAGGCCGAGATACTCGCAAAATTCAAACCAGAACTGGACGTGTCAACCCTGGTTTCAAACATCAGGGACGTCGAGAAGTACATGGGAGACTGCTTGGACAGCTTCAACACGACACGGCGCATGATCCTCTACTACGAGGACATAATCAGAAACAGAAATGTACTGGAGTAGAACTCATTTGGATGCCCTAACGAAGTATTGATAGAGTATGGTTTACCTTAATAGCACGTCTCTGCCTCTGTGTGTGCAGGTATTGTTCCAGGTGCAGGAATTCCTCGGTGTTCCGGTGAGGAAACTGGTGAGCAGGCAGGTGAAGATCCATACGCGCCCGCTTCCGGATCTTGTCAGGAACTGGGAGGATGTGAACAGCAGACTCAACAGGACAGAGTACGCGCGTTTCCTCGATGGCGCAGATTACGTGAAGTGATGCGTTCGGGATTCTGATGTAGGTTCAAGATCATTTGCAAGGGACTCTTCAGACCACAGAGTAGTGGAAGTCTGTAGACCTGTAGTCTCCAGAGGGTTGATTATGTTGTACAATGAGGTAGTTAAAGTGCATGAAGCTTAGAGATCGATATGGAAATAATAGGGCAAAATGTACAGGTTTTAGGCGTTCATTACTTTCAGACCACACAGAGTAGCTCAAAATTGTTGGCATCTGGTGATGGTGTATTCTTTGGTTTTCTTCAGCTACATTTCTTTCCCTTTTTTTATGCTTTCTATGGACAAATCTGTGAGCTACGAAGTAACTCACTATTTGAAATCAAATTTGGATAATACATTATTGAAAAGAGTTATTGAAAACAAATGTGTATATTTCTCAGTACAAAGGCTTTAGGATGTGTTTGGTTTTAAGCCAAAAAAAAGTTTGCCTTGCCAAATATTTAACTAGCCAAAATATTGGTTTAGTTTTGGTAATGTTACCCAGCGAACATCAGCTGGGAGAGCGGTGGTAAGCGAACGCTATTCAATGGCAGTTTGGTTGTGCACAATGAGTTATTGGCCAAAGTTTTGGTCATGAAACAAAATTTGGTAGGGTAAACTTTGGCCACCATCCAAACAAAGCTGCCAGTCCATTGTTCATCCTTGAAATCGACAAAATTTCACTGAAAATGATGGACACGTGTCCCAAGAGTTTACAGTTTGTACACAGAAAAACGCTGCGGATCCACACCGGATTAACTCCTGCAAAATCCTTGTACAAGAAGAGCAAACGCTAGCAAGAACATGTTACACGTAACAGCTACAACATCATTAGGCTCAAACGACAGGTAATGGCGTGCTTGGATCACAATCTTCGACCCTATTGACGCCTTCGCTTGATTCTCTCGAGAGCACCCAGCTGTTGCTCGTTGTTCTCTTGAGCACTAGAGCTTTCCTCCCTGCTCTCTGCGGCTCTCTTGCCGAGCTCGCCAAACACGGCTTCAGGGACAGCCCGCTCCGCGATCTGGACATCGTCCTCCTCGTCGCTCTCTTCGTCGGGCAGCTCGATGTCCTCGTTGTTAGCAGCAGCCTGTTGCGTGCTGCTCTCGGCCCGTGCCTCTACTCCGGCACTAACAAAGTTCATCATTCTGTTTGCAGGAGTCGTACTGGTGCTTGGAGCCGCTGCTGGCGCCGGGGATGGTCCAGAAGCTAGCTGCCTTTCTAAGGCGGCCATCTCATCCTGCGGGACACCGGCACGCGTCAGAGTGTCGACCGCCTCATCCATGTTTAGCCTCTGGTCCCTTTGCATCAGGTACTCCGGAAGGATGAAATGAGTCTGCACATGGCACAAGTACAGCGTCAGTTTACAACGCAAGGATGTTCATTGATGCCAAACTGTCTATAGAGTTGATCCAAGTGACATACCTGACTGCGGCTAGCGGCCACTGTACGCTTGATGCGAAGCATCTCCCTGAATGTATCTTCATTACCATGTTGGATCTCAAAGTCGTTCCATTTTTTCCAGAACTCTGGGTGAGAATTTGGATCAGCATAGTTGGAGGCGTGGATATAAATAGCCCGGGAACGGTCGATTTCTCCAAGATTTCTTTCAAGTTCCGCAAACTTCATGCACATCACCATAACATCTTTGTCTGGGAGACCAGATTCTATAGCTTGCTGCAAAGATGCCAAGAAAGCCAGGAATAAAGTTAGTACATGTATTACCACTAAAACATCTGTCAGCATTGTGGGAGCAGGCAGGCTAAATCTAGAGTGTGAAATGTAGAGAAAATAACAACTGAACTTTTTTATACACAAATTTGGCCATTAGAGGGAGCATAGAAGATTCATGTGTTATGAACTATTGCAACTAATCAGCAAGAAACAAGATTAAGAAGCTGGGTCACTATAAATCTATTCCATTTGCCATGCCAGAAATCCACAAAAAATGGATCTCGGAACAAGGACTTGAAAATGCCAATCCAGAAGCAACATTATAAAGCAAGAACGGAAAACCAGAGACAAACCAAGATAATACACTTACCTCGTATATTTGTCTGGTCCTTGGAACACCAAAAAGTTCAGCAGCACGTGCAATGTATATTTCATACATACTCATCTTTTCAGTGTTGGGAACAGCCCTTACAGCTTCATCATATACATTCATGGCACGTTTTGCGAGGCCGTAGTCTTCCTCCAGTTTAGCATATTGCAAATACAAGGCCTTCTTTTCGTGCGGCGGAGCCTGAGCCAAAGAAGCAAAATGTAAGTAACAAGACAATTTATGGAACATAATATTTTAGATGAGTATGTGATGCAAGAAAAGAACAGGTAAGAATGGTTTCTGTCTAAATAAGCAAGCAAGTGCACATATAATCGCATAACAAGAAGCGGCAACAGAAGGTTCTGAGAGAAAACAGGAAATCAACAAGTGCAAATATAGCAAAGTACAAGCAACAATGATATCACATCACAAGAATTATTATGACCTTGTTCTTAAGAAGCGAAGCAAAGACAGAATTTGTGATCAGATAAAAAAAAGGGCAGCCCGGTGCATGTAGCTCCCGCTTGCACACGATCCGGGGAAGGGTCCGACCACTTTGGGTCTTCTGTATGCAGCCTTTCCCTGCATTTCTGCAAGAGGCTGTTTCCAGGACTCAACCCGTGACCTGGTCACAAGGCAACAGCGTTACCGCTGCGCCAAGGCTCCCCTTCAGAATTTGTGATCAGATCACCAGTTTAGAAACGTAATTTGACACATGCAAGTTGGTAACAGTTCTAGTTACAAACAGTAGGAAAAATGTTTTAAATCATGATGATGCTTCATGTTTTCATATGAAACTGTGATATGTTTCGATTTTCATATGAAACTCTGATATGACGACATATGAATTAAAAATCACGCAACTTAGAATTAGACAGGCCCTAAAAAAATCTGCTGGGGGAATAGTTATTGGTATTTTTTATCCTACTAGGTGGTAACTGACGACAATTGACAGGGAAAAAGTTTTAAATCATGAAGCTTTGTGTTTTCATATGAAACTGTGATATGTTTTGATTTTGCATCCCTGAGGTCGCCAAACTGATTTGATCTTAAGTATGTGGAAACAACCATTCTTTTTTTTTTCAAATACATCAAAAAAAAAAAACAAGACCATTCAGGACACCTTTAGAGGCATATTTTTATAGAAGTCTCTAAGCATCATGCACCACTAGGCCTCGAGCACGAGTGGGCTACTCCTTGCGAGCCTAGCCAACAGGGTGATACCTTGTTCTAAAAATCGAGAATGGATGTTTTTAAAAGTTCTATGTGCATGAATATTTTAAAATATGAGATGGACAATATATATATATATGAACGTGTACATGGTAGTTGACACTACACAATAGTACTTCGCCTAATCATAAAACTGACATGGTAGAATTTGAGTCATTTACCAATGGAAATGCATGATCACCCCTAGGTAAGGAGATTTGTGGGCTATATATATAGGCTCAAATGGAAATTCTAACTTGTTTGGTGTGTGTTTGGCAGCATAAGTAGACCGATGACAAAATTCAAGGGACAAGATAATTTATTTACCTTTTCGACAGCTTCCGTGAACAGCTCTCTTGCCCGCTCTAACTTGCTTCGCTGGTACCGCTTTACAAACTTTGTGAGGTAGGTCACCCAAATATCCTTAACATGGGGATACTTGAATATTTTTACACCTCTTTCATACACTTTAAATGCATCTTCGAAATACTTGTTCTCCTGCAGAGGAAGAAAATAGTAAACAACCATTGCAGATCAATTGGACAAGTCTACTTGAAACTTCAAAAGTATGTACTTTGAGCAAAGATCCTACCTCAAGAAGAAATGCGTAATTAAGAATTATTTGAGGAGTGGCAATTCTTAAATCTAATATTCTCTCATAAACAGCACGGGTTGTTTCCAACGACCCAAGGCTCTCCTCCAGGTCAACATAGATACTCCATAATTTCAGAGATTTATGTAATTTCAGCTGGACCGGCTCGTCACCCTCCGCAGCAGCTGAAAATGTAAATCGTCAGCAAAAATGGTTTGCCAAATATACAAGAAATCAACACAACTGAGCAAAATAAATTATACCTCGCCTCTTCACCTCAACAGAGGGCTCTGCTGTGGCTAACCTCATCAGCTCAATTGCCTTGTCAAAATGTTGGTTGCGGAGCTCCATTTCGGCCCATTCACACCAAATAGTAGCCAAGTGGTCCACTGCTTTATAGTTCACTTGTGTGGCCTTTTTAAAGATATCTTCAGCACTATCTAAGCGGTTATGTTTCTCATACATCTTTGCAAATGCCACCCATAGAGTATGAGGTTTCCCAACTGCCTTCATTGGGTCCACAGTTTTCACAGCCTCGACATATGTCGCTACTTGCTTTGCGGGATCCTTGTCAAAAAGTTTAACTCTCCTGCACATATTATTGCACTGTTAGACAATTCAGTCAAGTTGGAGACCACCTAAAATGCATACTAGGCTGAGAAGTAAAAGAAAAACTAGACAGGGTAATTTCACATTCCATGGCTTCAACTAACTTTAAATAAGATTTGAGAGTCGCTACCACTAAGCAATTAGGAACTTGTCCTTGAGAATAAATGCAATGGATGGATTGATTTATATTCAATATTAGTGGCTTAATGTAAGTCAAGCAGAACCGATTGATAAATCAAGGTGCTATATCAAGTCTCACCTGTGCCACTCCTCCACATTATGTGGATTCTGTCTCAACAGGACACTGCTAAGGAGCTCTGGTCTGCGATCCAATAGCCGCTCAAACCTTGCCAGCCTCAAATCAGTGTCATCTTCATCATTCAACCAACACGCTGCAAGTTCCTTCTCTAGCTTCTCCACCTTATTCTTCTTGCCCCCTTTCTCACCCTCGTCGCTCCCCGCAGCCCCATCCTCTTCAGCTGCCTCCAGCTTTGCCGCAAGCATACTCTGCTCAAATTGTGTATAAGCCTCAAACACCACACTGAACTCCTGCACTGTCATCACTGAAGAAACCCCCTCCTCGAAGACGTCCCTTGCTTTCTCATAGAGGGTCCTCCTGACATAGTAATCAGCGAGCGAGGTCCACAACTTGCCAACCTCGTCGGTGAACTTGCGTATCCCGCCCCGCAGTATGGCATCCACCTTGAGCCCTGCGACCTCATCAGCATGCTTAGTGAGGATATCGCAGAGCTCGAGCCAGAGCTGGTGCCTGGTCTTCCCCTTGACAGAGCGGAAGCCATCGTCGTTGAGCACGGAGGCCAGGCGGTCGGCTGCCTCCTGCCAGCGTTCGGCCGAGACGAGGAACTCAATGAAGTCCTCGGCGTGGGAGGGGTCGAACTGGAGGTAGCGCCGGAAGACGCGGAAGGACGTCTCGACGGGGCAGGCCGGGAGCGAGGCGAGGCGCAGGTAGAGCGGCCAGATGCGATCGTGCTGCGTGACGGGCAGCGCGCGGAGGGCGCGGTCGAAGTTGCGGCGGCCGCGGGTGAGCAGGCGCTGGTCGAGCAGCGAGGTGAGGTAGAGGACCCAGACGCGCGGCATCTTGTGCATGGTGGCGAGCGCCCGCTCGAAGGTGTTGTTGAGGGAGGCGTAGGCCGGGTGGGAGATTGGGTGCGGGCGCACGTGGTCGAGGCGCTCGCGGAGGTAGGCGTGCCAGAGCTTGTAGCTCCCCGGAAGCGCCTTGAGCGCGCGCTCGTAGATGACGGCGCGCTTGGCGAAGGGCGCGGCTGCGCGGGCGACGAGGTAGCGCCACCACCCCTTGAGCTTGAAGGGCTCCCGCAGGATCTCCTCCTCGTAGGGCAGGTCGTCCTCCGTCGGGTAGAGGTCCGGCGAGATCCCGGCGAACGGGAGCGCGGCCGCCTTCGCCGGCGGCGCCAGCGCCACCTCCGCCGGACCCGCGGCGGCCGACGGCATCGTCGCGGCGAGTCGGCTTCGGCACCCGATTCGCTAGGGTTTAGGATTTGGGGGCGAGACGATGCGGGCGGAGGAGAGAATTGCAGCGAGCGAGACGACGGCCGGGTGGAGAGGCTGCGTGTACGTACCAGGCCGGCGCGGGCTCTCGGTGCCTCTTTGTTTGTCGTTTCGGGCCCGTTGGACTCTGTGTGGGCGGGGGATGGACTCGTCTCCCGAGGCGGCGCCTACTGCAGCGGGTTGGGCCGAGCTGCACAGAACAACCGGCGTCGCCGAGTTTTTTTTTTTCACAAACACTACTTTTAGAATAATTCTTGCCCTGTCAAAATTATGAAACGGAGGGACTATAGTGTTTATAATAAGCATGTATAATGTGTCGTGGTGTTCTCGCGGGATGAGTAGGGTCACGGCAGATGCCAGGGGGTGGTTTTGAGGTGAGGGCAAGGCTGCAGTGGAGATCCGGGACGGGTATTGGGTAATAGTACGCGGCATAGTGGCCGGAAACGGGGAACGGTAGGCCGTCCCTCGATCCCGATTCATCGACCCGGAATCGGATTTGGGAACGAGGTCGGATTCGGTACAATTCGATGAAGATTCAGCGTCCCCGCAGCCTGCTCCTCGATTCAGGTTCAAGGATCCAACAACCAAAACGCGAGGCATAATTTACTCACGCCGGCGTTTCTTTTCTCAAGGACTCCTCGTTCTTCCTCCAGTCCATTAGTTGCAAGGGATTCATTAACAACAAGGAATTATGACCGTCAGGGAGTCGTCGTTCTTCAGGAACTGCGTTCGTCGACCCATGGTACCGTACCGGGTCCATCGTACCCAAACGGATTGGATCGCGTCCCCGCTATAAAAAAATCATTCGAGAGATGTATACCCTCGTTGTACCCTATTTTTTTCAGCCACCGACTCCCGTCCCTCGTTCCCGTTCCTTGTTCCCACCGTACCGGAAACATGGCAACTATGGTACACGGTGGTTTACCCAGATTCGGAGCCCTCATGTGAAGATAACACCCTTACTCTTGCATGTCTGATAATTTATGCAGTGTATGTAGCGGTAGAGAGTTGCTCCTGGAGCTGTATCAGATAAGGCAGAAGAGAGATATATGCTCATCTATTTGTGGAGTCCGTGAGTGTATGGCGTTGGAGCCTTTGTGGCTTGTGACCAAGTGAGCCCGTGAGTGGATGGATGTTGTGGAATGACTTCTTCTCCAGGGAAAGTATCCTGTATTCCAATGGAATGGGTGCTCCAGCTGCACCATACACACCAGAGCCGCTAGATACACAATATAGGCCAAGATGGAACCCAAACTCCCCACCCTTCGAATTTTGCAAAAAGATCACCATGTAAGTACAGAATACCTGTAACATTTCGATCACATGTCATCATGTGCTGCTCACAGTTTGGAATAGAAAGAGCACGACTGTACTATGGTTTGGCTCAGGTGTGCCTGGACCGTTGACATGTTTCAATGTACTAGAAGACGTCCTAATGTAGCATCCGTGGTACAGGTTTCGTTTCCAAGCATTTTCTGAAAATTGCACCATTGAGTATCAATCTTAACTAAATGTGTAATTTCTGTCCAGCATGTGTACTAACTTTGTCTCCAAACAAAATGAAAAGATCTGTTCCAGTATAGACATATACAAATGTTATATAAAGAAAGTTAATGTACAAAGCTTTGCATCAGCATGACACTTCATAAGGTTAGCTTTATGGATAATATTCAGCATTTTTTTCAGATACTCCTTTGTTGGCTTTCCAATCTAAATGATTCCAAACCTCAACTCCTATATGACCAGGAGCGTGTGTAACATCAAACAAAAATTGCCACTGGCTGCTAGGATAGCACTACCTTCAAAAAACTTAAACTGATATCCACACACACAAAAAGAACTTGAACTCCAGAATTGACACTTGGAGCAACGATTGTCATTAACTCCATCCTTCCCTGCTCGGTGCAGAAAAAGTGTTAGACATTACATTTAGCACAACAAAGAGTTAGGTTCTCATGAGAGCTGTAGCACATCAAGGTCTAAATAAAACAACAATCCCATGCTAAAGCAGCGAAGAATGAAAATGTGTATGGAATGCATTGGCATTTATGTGTACTAAGAAAAGAGTGTTTGTGAAAAATGGTCCTGAGTACAGCAACATAATTTAGGATGTCTTTTATGCCATGGAGGCATGGACACATAGCGTGATAGCACCAAAAAGGCAAATCTGTAGGAATGTAATGACATTTTGTCACCACTAGCCTGTAGGAACATATTGCAGGTGTTAATGAATCTCAATCTTTTGCCTTCAAGTAGAATCTCACTCTTGTGCCAACAACCACTTCACGCTCAGGGCTTGAACAGGTAGATAAAATTACTTGGTACTCGTCAACTAATATACACTGTCAGACCATATATAGCTGAAATTTTCTTATACACAATTGCTAGAATATATAGTATATGCAAAATATAGCAATTTCGTTGATTAATTTTGCGCCGCGCACTCCTATACAGAGAGATATAAACATATTCTACTCAAGATAGGATTGGCTACAACCTACAACTCACAAAATCAGCATAAAGGGAACAATGGATTAGATACAAAATACATAATAATGACACAAATCAGTAACATCCAAAAGCATACCTGAAGGCTGGGAGTTCTCTTCTCTGGCGACGGCAGATGGCGCAGCTGGCCGCTGTGTATGGCTGTGGAGGGGGTTGCGCAGACTTGGATAAGGGCTGGGCAGGGGTGGGGCTAGTTGTCCGCTGGAAGTGCTGCCGCAGCCCACGGCGAGGTCCGCCGATGCCCAAGCCTGTTCGTGTTCTTTCTGATCCAAACCGGGAATAAGCACAGCTAAGTGGCGTGGACACTACAGCTATTCTTAGCTTACGTGGGGCTTTTTTACAAAATTTGAAGGGTGGGGGGTTCGCGTTCCATCTTGTTCCTGTATTTTGTATCTAACGGCTCTGCTGTGGACGGTGCAGCCGGAGCACCCAATTCACTGGAGTACAGGATACTTTCCCTTCTTCTCCAAGGGAGTTGCCCCCTGGGTCACTTTACACTAGTGCCCAGGGACAAGTAGTAATATACATGACGGCGAGTATGACGAGTGAATAGTGTATGCTTTATCAACAATAGTAGTTACGGCATGGCCGCGGTATGGCTGTCTTGTTCGTGTCAGGCCGATGTTGCAGTTGACCACGCGTAGCGGGTTGGCTGGAGCAGTCAGACAAAGAGCCGACTGGAGCAGCCGGGTGGCGAGCCGGCTGGAGCAGCCGGGCAACCGGACCAAGGGGCGCTGGCCGCCCCGATGTTTGGAAGCGTCGTTTGCCGTCTTGGGCCTACCCGGGGTCATCCTGCCAACATAATGCATTTAGAAGTAGTTACTCTGACCATTCCGAGTTCTTTTCTTATAATACATGTAACTTAATTCATACTCGTAACAATTACAGATACAATGCTTTAGAGCCAAGAATTAAGAGATTAGAAAGTAATTTCTACAGCTAAAAACTACAATAAAATCCAGTAGAGGTATCTTCTTCACGTAATCAAATATTGCTAGACGAAATATTTCTAAGACTTCATAGATTGATACTCGGTCATCAGGATGAACTTGATTATCGACAAAGATTTTCGAAAGCCCGTTGAGTCGTCCATCCAAAAGTAGATGGAAAGACATGACCGGACTTGGTCCGAGAATAATCCCAAGTGCAGGCTATTGAACCACAAGATCTTCACTACATCATTGAGGAAAGAGTTCAACTCCGCAAATAATCAAACCGGCAAAAGCAACACGACACAATTAACAAAACTGATCATATATGTATAAGAAAATCTATGAGGTCGAAAACTCCTCTGGCCTATGGCACCACCACGGTAGAGAGAGAAAACTCAGTCGCAAGAGCACCACTATAAAAAGATGTTGCCAAAGACAATGACAAAACTCAAGTCGACACCTCTGTTTCTCTCAAACACCTACTCCCTCGTCCTGAATTACTTGTCTTAGATTTGTGTTAGTGTTAGATACATCCATATCTAGAAGAAAAAAATCTAAGACAAGATTTTTGGGACGGAGGTAATACTTAGCAAGCTTCCCAAGTCCTCCTATATTGCGAGGAACGCATCTAATAGCAAGGTTGCCCACGCCGGCGCCCCTAATAGCAATTTGCATATATATATATATATATATATATATATATATATATATATATATATATATATATATATATATATAGGAAAGGGTCGCGCTATTCGTCATCCTCGGTGAGGATTAGTTATTCTTCACCCCCCCTCTATTTTATCATCAATGCATCGTAATTTTACGTTCCGTAAGTTTTGTCTTATTTCCGACGCAAAAAAGAACCATAAGAAAATATATAATTCCCGTAAAAAATATTTTATGTTATGTAAAATTACAAACGTAAAAACATAGTTTAAATACACATAAACTGCAAATTTTCTTGTCTTATGACCTATATTTTTATTTTCTTATGTCAAATTTTACGTAGTGAATAATAGGAATGTAACTATTTGAATTCGAAATGTAATTTAATTATGAAATGATCGTAAGATTACTTCGGGTGAAGAATAACTTATTATGCACCCTGGATGATGAATATATATATATATATATATATATATATATATATATATATAATTATCTATTTTGTAGCACTTTTTTTATTTAACGCTTTTTTCAGAGAATGTGAAAAGTGTTCACGAAATTTGTAAAGTATTCACTTTAAAAGATGTGATTTCAGATAATAAATCACGAACTTAAAAAATACTCATAAATTTAAAACGTATTTTTGAATTTTAAAATTTGCACATTTATAAAATGGTCATGGATTTTTTAAAACATTAAAAACTTTAATGGTTTTTAAAAAATGTTCATGAAGTATTTAACAAAAAGTCATTTTTTACAGAAAATGTCATGATTTTTTTTAAAGAAAAACACACAAAACTTTAAAGGGAAACAAGGGGAAAGATAAAATAGTTAAACTGAGAAAGCAAAAAAAAAGACAACCAACGCATAAAAATCCAACAAAAAGAAGGAACGGGCCGAAAGGAGAACAGTGTCCAAAACATACAGAGCTAGCCCAACTACCGTCGCAGCGGTGGACGTTTGTTCACTA
This sequence comes from Triticum aestivum, assembly GCF_018294505.1. Taxonomy (NCBI): domain Eukaryota; kingdom Viridiplantae; phylum Streptophyta; class Magnoliopsida; order Poales; family Poaceae; genus Triticum; species Triticum aestivum. The sequence goes on along the minus strand of NC_057797.1, from coordinate 92,622,660 downwards.
TTCTGTGTGGTAGGCACGAATAGGATTCACTAATTATCCCAAGTTCTCCTCGGTACTGCAATACTTTGTTATGTTCTTTCAAATTGATTTCCTTTTCAAAAAATAACTCTTACGAATTGATGGGTATAAAAAATTCTCATGCTGCTGCAACGCGACAACTTGGTGTTGCCATACCAGAAAAGGTCCCACAAAGAAAGAAAAGGTGAGGTAAGCCGCGATCAATCATGAGATATATGCTTCGGTCGAACCAAGAATCAAGGATTGCTAACATGCACATGGGTGCAAATGGTGGTCGTCAGAGGAGGACTCGATCAAGACGAACGCAGACAGTGCTATGTCGAAAGCTTGGGATAATGATGGTGGAGGAGCAGTCTTGAGGGACCATCATGGAGGGTTCCAGGCAGGGATGTTTCATTTTTTTTCTCCCCCATTGTCGATCCAAAACTTGCTAAGTTACTAGCAGGCGGACGCGATATTCAATTGGCGACCGAAATTGGGGCGAGAAGTTGACTCTGGAAATCGATTCTCAGACGGTTGTCCACAAGACCAACGCTACGAGGAGGGGCATCCCGGCTTTATGGCCATATTGTTGATGAGGTGAAGGACTTCTCAAATATTTTGAAGAGTTCATGCTTAAGTGGGTGTGGGATCGGCGAATAAAGTTACACATATTTTAGCTAGAGAAGGCCGCTTGAATAAGCTCCGTACGACTTGGTTCCATGTACCGCTGAAATGTGTTAGCTCAGCGATGTCCTCGTGTCACCTTAATTGCAACAGTAACCAAAAATACAAGAACACGGGTCACCAAATTTTCACTTAGTGGATGGCGTGCAAGATGGTGCATGATGAACACAACTATTTTCTTCCCCGGTAAAAGATGTGCTGCTGCTGCTACTACTACTACCAGTCCCGCCACGTACCCGCACACGTGAATAAATTGTTCAGTAATACTAGCACATATGCCCGTGCGTTGCAACGGGAGGTATATTTTTTTTGCAAGAAGCAACGGGGAAAATAATTGATGTGTCATCCAAAAAAGGATCTCCGCAATAATAGGCGACAAAGCAAGAAGTTATGGTCTTCTCGCTGGATATGTTTGACACGCAAAATCTTGATAGTGATAGGGTTGGTCGTTGTGGTGGCGAGCACCCAACTCATGCCTTTTTTCCTCCGGGTTCGCCTTCATCTCGGGCTTGTGCCTGCCTACTCATTTGTTGGCTGCGCGGTGATCTTCGGGACATGGTTGCTTCGACCACTCTATGCTACGACGACGTAACCGGGTGGATTATTAATTGCAACGCATAAATCCCATTTCATGAGCATAATCAGGCATGAATGTCCCTTCTTTTTTAGGGTTTATTCTCTTCGATTATTCCAGTGATCAAGTACCAATAATTTTGCTCAAACTAAAGCCAAATAACATAATTTATTGACACGTGTCCACAATTTCTTTCATTTATAGTCAACCGGCAAAGAACGAATGCGCACCGCTAACTAAATGGCCAGCGCAAATATTTAAAAAAAGACTATAGTTTCATATCAGAAATATTTTTGATTTTTTTTAACATTAAAAAATACGAATTGGTGAATATTCTTGGAAACATTAACAATTTTTAAATCCCGGACAATTTTAGAAAAATGCGAACATTGTTATTGCAAATTCCAATATCTTAAGAAAATCATGAAATTTTTTAGAAACATGAATAGTTTTTTAAATTCACAAACAATATTTCGAAAACAATAATTTTGATTTTTTTAAGGGAACATTCAAAAAAATACGAAATGTTTTAGATGCAATTTCTTTTTGAGTTTTGAACATTTCACTAAAACTAGAATTGTTTAAAATATGGAACATTTTATAAAATGTAATTTTAATAAAAGAATCTTCAAGAATTTTTGGAAAAGAAAAAATAATTTTTAAAAAGGAGAGCATTTTTTAATATTGAGAAAATTTTGAAATGGGAAATTTTAAAATTTCAAACATTTTCAATACAGAAGCAAATTTTGGAATTCTGACCATTATTTAAATATTTGAATAAAAATTGAAATTCTAAATTTTTTTGTAAATTTTTACTTCATAAAGAATAATTAAAAATAAGGAAAAAAGGAAAAATATAAAAGAGAAATAAAAAGGAACAGAAAAAGAAAAATAGAAATAGAACAACAAACAAGGGGAAACGGGCTGGCCCAGTCATAGGCGCGTGTGTGAAACTTCAACTATTCTTCGCTCCATGCGACAAATAAGGCTTTCCTAACTCTGTGGGCATTAATAAATTGGCCGGCCTCGTTGGGCCGTAGCGTGCGTGGCCCAATGACGGAATTCTGTACTAATATTTTTTCTTTTCTAGCGAATAGACGCACAAAAATTTAGTACCACCTCGGATAGAAAGAAAAACTTTTCGACGGTGAACGGATGAAAAAATTGGAAAAACGCACCTTACTTTATTAGTAGGTATATATATATATATATATATATATAGGTATAGACTAAGTGGACTAACTAGGTCTGATGGGATTAACAAGTAAACAACGTCTCCAAACGGCAAAGGGGTTGACGAGGGAGCACATCAAACTCGAAGGGAGTGCAACTTTCACATACTTATATATCTACGTCGCTGTCCAATGATTGCAAAGTCAAATCATTAATAATGAAGATAGGCATTGCTGAAAGAGAAACATGTTATCTTTACCGACAAGACGATTATGTGTTATGTCCAAAATTAACCTTTGGTAACAATCAACTATATGTAGGTTACCTCTTATCTTACATGGTTCAAAAGAAAGAAAACTGATATCGTATCAGTAGATACTCATCTAGTATTTGTTATGATTTTTGTAAATCAATTAATGACATGTCGCTCACCACCAAAGCTCGAGCTCCGAAATCAAATTCACTTCATATGTATGAATTGAGTGTGTTGTCCACACTTTTTTTAAGGCAATCAACTGAGGGGCATCGCCTACCTGAACATTTTTGTGAACCAATGCCGAAGATAGGGCTTCCAAACAATAATATCAATGTATTTGAAGTCACAAAATTAACAGCTTGTTTTTTTTTGCGGGAAACAGTTTGATTTCTCTACAAACTGTCACAGGAAAAAACAAAGTGCTCCATAGAGTTCCTGCAAAATCAAACCAACTTTACACACACATATATGGAGGATTCATGAACATGGACAGATTACTCGAGCTCATCCCAGTTGACCGTCCAGCTGGTTGATGCCGGCGCGTGGCACCAACCACACGAAGTGAAATTAAAACCATAAGCTAGCAGGGAATAAGGGAAAGCAAGGATCACAAGGGACACGCAGAACGCAAAAAATCGTTGGATATTCGCTGCCTAATTGCTGCTCCCCATCCATGATCGGTTTGGTTCCTTTGAAGCAATCCCTAGCTAGCCTTTCTTTATCGTGGTCACGGAAATCCATTGGTTTTCTTAAGCGAAAGCGTTCGCTGGCGTGCCATTTTCTTAAGTGAGAGCGTTGGCCTCTTGTTGGTCACGACGTATGCATCACAAGAAACACCTCTCCCTGTCTTGAAGGGTGTGTCTATTTTTATTTCTCTATACTATCATGTGATGGGTGAGTTTCTAGATAAGATTCCTTGGTTCTATTGAAAATCGGCCACGACAAAACACCAGTATCACAAAACAATACACAGGGGGGGGGGGAGAAAAGTCTAATGGTGGAGTAGGCGTAAGAGCAACACCATTGTATAGAGACCAAGTTTTTTTTTCCTCGATACCAATTTTGTTTTTGCTTGGGGCCATGGTTTTCAGAAAATCATTTTAAAAAATCTGAAAAAATCAGGTTTTTTCGCTCGAAGTAATTCAAACGAGTTTTGAATTCATTTTTCTCGTGTTGAAATATATTTATTCTGGCCTATCTCTAGTACCCATCCTTCCCCCAAGTCGTGGGATCAAGTCCTCTTAGTTGTGTCCTCTATATTTTGTTTTAAACCACGAAGGTCTATTGGCAGGAACACTAAATACCCCCCAAAAATAGTGTGGTTTAGAGGGTCTTGATCCCGTGACATGGAGCACAGTAATAGAACTTGTTTCCACTGGGGTAAGAATCGGTGTGTCAAATTGTCGAGTTTAAATTCAAAATTTCCAAAAAATGGTCCAATAACAACATATTTTGACAGGTAACGATAATGATTTCCAAAAAAAAATGCTCGAGGAAAAAATACCGATAGAGGCACATCTGCCTCTAAGGTGGACCCCACATGCTTGCCTCTACCTTTAGCCACTACTCTCCTAGTTCCACAATAATTGAAGTTCTATTATTATCTTAAGCCCTGTTTAAGAATTCATCCGATTAACCAGTTAATTTGCCGATTAATCCCTACTCATAGGGTCACAGAGTAGCCGATAAACTGATAAATCGTCCGATTAATTGATTAAATGGACGATTAACTTGCCGATTAGCCTATTAATCCTCTACTCGCCAGCCAACCGAGCAGTTACCAGTTAACGATTTCCTCAACAATGATCTTAAGTCAAACGTCATTAAGTTCGGCCGAGTCTCCATAAAATATATCAGCATCTACAAAAACAACATTTGCTTCATTATGAAATATATTTTCATATTACATATATTTCGTATTGTAGATCTTTGCGGTTTTTTCTACAGACTTGGTCAAACTTTAAAAAGTTTGACTTGGGAAAATCCCAAAACTTTAATTATTTTGAACCAAAGGGAGTACGAAACAACCGTATCACAAAATAGTACACAACCAGGAGAGAAGTCTAATGATATGACTAACCTTTTTTTTGCAGAGACTCAACAAGTGTGATGAGCACTTTTTGTGTGCCTTTCACATTTCACAAGAATACGCTAGCGGTATGCTATCATCATAGTTAGCTCTCCCTTCCTCTCTTCGGCAAAAAGCAACTCTCCCTTATTGATATGGTTGTGTTTCATGATTCATCTACATGTACAAACTTCTATTAGTGGGGTTTTGGTTTTGATACACTTTGCAAGAGCTAGGCTATGTTTTGTTGAACTTATCTTATAATTGGTCATGGATAAATAGATAAATGTAATAAAATATTGATTAGTCAAATGGAAAACATAGGCAAAAGGCGGCAGGGAAGATTGGATTACCATAATCCATATCAATGTACAATACAACCGTAAGCTTGCATTCTAGAATCATCCTACCGTATCACAAAATAGTACACAACCAGGAGAAAAGTATAATGATAGGACTAACCTTTTTTTGCAGAGACTCAACAAGTGTGATGAGCACTTTTTGTGTGCCTTTCACGTTTCACAAGAATACGTTAGCGATATGCTATCATCATAGTTAGCTCTCCCTTCCTCTCTTCGGCAAAAAGCAACTCTCCCTTACTGATATGGTTGTGTTTCATGATTCATCTGCATGTACATGTTGGAAATATGCCCTAGAGGCAATAATAAAATGGTTATTAATATATTTCCTTATTCATGATAATTGTCTATCGTTCATGCTATAATTGTATTAATCGAAAACTGTAATACATGTGTGAATACATAGACCACAACATGTCCCTAGTGAGCCTCTAGTTGACTAGCTCGTTGGTCAATAGATGGTTGTGGTTTCCTAACCATGGACATTGGATGTCGTTGATAACGGGATCACATCATTAGGAGAATGATGTGATGGACAAGACCCAATCCTAAGCATAGCACAAGATCGTGTAGTTCGTTTGCTAAAGCTTTTCTAATGTCAAGTATCATTTCCTTAGACCATGAGATTGTGCAACTCTCGGATACCGTAGGAATCCTTTGAGTGTGCCAAACGTCACAACGTAACTGGGTGGCTATAAAGGTGCATTACGGGTATCTCTGAAAGTATCTGTCGGGTTGGCATGAATCGAGATTGGAATTTGTCACTCCGTATGACGGAGGGGTATCTCTGGGCCCACTCGGTAATGCATCATCATAATGAGCTCAATGTGACTAAGGAGTTGGTCACGGGATCATCCGTTACGGAACGAGTAAAGAGACTTGCCGGTAACGAGATTAAATAAGGTATGAGGATACCGACGATCGAATCTCGGGCAAGTAACATACCAATAGACAAAAGGAAATGTATACGGGATTGATTAAATCCCCGGCATCGTGGTTCATTCGATGAGATCATCGTGGAACATGTGGGAGCCAATATGGGTATCCAGATCCCGCTATTGGTTATTGGCCGGAAAGGTGTCTCGGTCATGTCTGCATGGTTCCCAACCCGTAGGGTCTACACACTTAAGGTTCGGTGACGCTAGAGTTGTAATGGGAATAGTATGTGGTTACCGAAGGTACTTTGGAGTCCCGGATGAGATCCCGGATGTTACGAGGAGTTCCGGAATGGTCCGGAGGTGAAGATCGATATATTGGACGAAGGGTATTGGAGTTTGGAAGTTTTCCGGGGGTACCAGGCCATGGCCAGCATGACCGAAAGGTGTTTCGGGAGCCCCAACAAGTGTTGCAGGGCCTCATGGACCAAGGGGAGGGGACAAACCAGCCCACTAAGGGGATGTGCGCCCCCACACCCTTTTCCCATGTTACTTTGGGAGGTGGGGCGCCTCCACCTGACTTGGGAGGCAAGCCTCCACCTGGCTTGGCTTGGGGGGCAAGTCTCCCTAGGGTTACCCTAGGGAGATCCAATCCGCCCTAGCCGCCGCCCCTTAGGGGAAACCCTAGGGCGCCTCCCCCTCTCCCCTTTCCCCTATATATAGTGAGGGGATGGGAGGGCAGCCATACCCTTCCCCTGGCGCAACCCTCCCTCTCTCCAACTCCTCCTCCTCTTTCGTAGTGCTTGGCGAAGCCCTGCCGGAGAACCACAAGCTCCACCACCACCACGTCGTCGTGCTGCCGGAGTTCTCCCTCAACTTCTCCTCTCCCCTTGCTGGATCAAGAAGGAGGAGACGTCCCGGGGGTGTACGTGTGTTGAACGCGGATGCGCTGTTCGTTCGGCGCTAGATCGGATCTTTCGCGATTTGAATCGCCGCGAGTACGACTCCATCAACCGCGCTCTTGTAACGCTTCCGCTTAGCGATCTTCAAGGGTATGAAGATGCACTCCCTCTCTCTCTCTCTCTCGTTGCTAGCATCTCCTAGATTGATATTGGTGACACGTAGGAAAATTTTGAATTATTACTACGTTCCCCAATAGTACAAACTTCTATTGGTGGGATTTTGGTTTTGATACACTTTGAAAGGGCTAGGCTATGTTTTGTTGAACTTATCTTATAATTGGTCATGGATAAATAGATACAACAACAACAACAACAACAACAACAACAAAGCCTTTAGTCCCAAACAAGTTGGGGTAGGCTAGAGGTGAAACCCATAAGATCTCGCAACCAACTCATGGCTCTGGCACATGGATAGCAAGCTTCCACGCACCCCTGTCCATAGCTAGCTCTTTGTCGATACTCCAATCCTTCAGGTCTCTCTTAACGGACTCCTCCCATGTCAAAATCGGTCGACCCCGCCCTCTCTTGACATTCTCCGCACGCTTTAGCCGTCCGCTATGCACTGGAGCTTCTGGAGGCCTGCGCTGAATATGCCCAAACCATCTCAAACGATGTTGGACAAGCTTCTCCTCAATTGGTGCTACCCCAACTCTATCTCGTATATCATCATTCCGGACTCGATCCTTCCTCGTGTGGACACACATCCATCTCAACATACGCATCTCCGCCACACCTAACTGTTGAACATGTCGCCTTTTAGTCGGCCAACACTCCGCGCCATACAACATTGCGGGTCGAACCGCCGTCCTGTAGAACTTGCCTTTTAGCTTTTGTGGCACTCTCTTGTCACAGAGAATGCCAGAAGCTTGGCGCCACTTCATCCATCCGGCTTTGATTCGATGGTTCACATCTTCATCAATACCCCCATCCTCCTGCAACATTGACCCCAAATACCGAAAGGTGTCCTTCCGAGGTACCACCTGGCCATCAAGGATAACCTCCTCCTCCTCACAGCTAGTAGTACTGAAACCGCACATCATGTACTCGGTTTTAGTTCTACTAAGCCTAAACCCTTTCGATTCCAAGGTTTGTCTCCATAACTCTAACTTCCTATTTACCCCCGTCCGACTATCGTCAACTAGCACCACATCATCCGCAAAGAGCATACACCATGGGATATCTCCTTATATACCCCTTGTGACCTCATCCATCACCAATGCAAAAAGATAAGGGCTCAAAGCTGACCCCTGATGCAATCCTATCTTAATCGGGAAGTCATCGGTGTCGACATCACTTGTTCGAACACTAAATGTAATAAAATATTGTTTAGTCAAATGGAAAACATAGGCAAAAGGTGGTAGGGAAGATTGGATTACCATAATCCATATCAATGTACAATACAATCGTAAGCTTGCATTCTAGAATCATCCTACATAGCAAATAGAAAGGTGTTTTTTACATGTTTCTAATGGTCATTTGTTGCCGAAACACTTCCATACATACATTAGGATTAGTTTGCAGCCGTTGAAGTGTGATAAGCTAAACTTAGTTTATAATCCACACCGAGTAATATACATGAAAACAAGAAAATGATGGTTAAACAAATAGAAAAAGAGAAATCATTCAACGTGATCTGTTGACTGGACTGGCCAGGCGTCCTATAGCTTTGTTGTTGCGATTATCTCCTTAGCCTGCTTCTTCTCTTTTCTCTTCTCCCCCCATCAATGAAACTCCTCCTCCTACTCCATATATGCTTCTCCTCCTAGCCCACTTCTCCTTTGCTTGTTTCTCCTCGAGTCCTCGTCGCATGGTATAGACTTCACGGATTGATTTGGTTTCCCTAGTCTCACGATGAAGCTCATGTTGAATATGTAAATAAAAACACAAATGTTTTTGAGCTCATAGAAGATGGTTGGCGGGGTGGATGGATTCAAGCCCACCAGATTTCGTGGCAGCAGAGCCTCGAAGAGTTGGATTCCTCGCTAGCGAGCGAGTTGTGGCAAAGTTAATGCCCCCAAATGTTGGTTGTGGAAGGTTAACTATTCAGGAGTGCATACGTTGTTTTGACGTGTTACAATATCGTGCATGTTTTGCTACATACACATGGGCAACATTTGCAATGATTATGGGTGCATGTTACAAAGTTTGCATTCATGCTCCAAAGTGGTTTCACATTATTGCATAGTCCAGTTTTCGTGCAACATTGATGCACTAAACTTTTTAGCATTTTTTACATGTATTTTCTCAGCAATTTTGCTATGACCAATGATAATTTAATACATAAATAAAAAAAATATTGCACAAGCATGTTCAAATTACTGCAATGTTTTTGCATGCTCTATTGACACACCGTAAGAACACCGTATTTGCAAATGTGTTGTGTATGAAGACAATATATTCTTATTGCAATGGTCAGACATGTCAAAAACAATATCTAAGTCAAATTGGATGGCCAAGTAGGTGGCAGAGCGCAGCCTCTACCCGAGCGACACCTATGACATGCCATGTGATGTAATAAAAGGGTAAAAAATGGTTGTGCAAATAAGATTATCAAAACCCAGTGCAATGTCAAGCACAACCTTATAGAGAAAAGAAAACCCTTCCAAAGTCCATCATAAGACCTACATTTCCAATTTTCAATATACAGACGGACCTGAACGTAAAACAACCAGGCTGCGTCGCGCCTCAAGCGGCCTCCAGATCTTTCCCTTCTCTACTAGAGCAGCCGTAGGCGAATGTTCCATTCCATTTCCCCTCTTCCCAGAGAGGACACCAGAGGCGGAGCTCGAGCCCTCTCGCAGCTCGCGGCCATGGCCCCCTCCTGCGGCGCCGCCGTGCCGTACACCCTCCTGGGCGCGCTCCTCAGCGGCGGCTCGTATGCCCCGTCCTGGCCGGCGTGCGGCGGCCGCGCCTTCCTCCGCGACTACGCCCAGCGCGGCACCAACGCGATGCTGTGGCTGGGGTTCCTCGCCGTCACGTTGGTCCTGCTCCGCCGCATCGCCGCGCTCCTCCGCCTCTGGGCCCTCGGCTCCCGCCTCCCCGGCCCACCGGCCCTCCTCGCCGACCCCGGCCTCGCCGCCGTCTGCCGCGCCGGCGGCGACATCACCGGTAGGCTCACCGCGCCCCTCCGCCTCCTTCCCCTCCCCCAGTTTCTGCGTAACTATGATTTTGGTGGTTGCGTGTGATTGTATTATACTATTGGGTTGGCGGTGGCTCTGGTGGGTGGGGACTGGGCTGGATTTCGCGCGAGCTCGTCCCCTCCACGTTCTAGGATCTTCGGCATGGCCTTGTTTCGATGCTCCAGTTTCACTGTTCGATTGGGAACTGTATGCGATTGCTGTATGGCCTTGATCCAGATTTGGTTACGCCTCCTTGACACGCGTAATGTTCAGATTTGCTTTAGCTGAGGTGTTGATCTGGTCATATCAATTTGATTGTTCGAGCTCGTTAAGGCGGTTGGGTGATTGCAGCTCTGTTTTCTGGCAACAGTATTCGGTTACTTAGCTTTTAGACTACTAGTGTTAAGAACTGGAGATGGTTGATGCTTTATCAGTACTAGCCGCTAGGTACACCCAGGGAATGAATGATTAGCACAGTTGACCTTAATTTGAAAAAGATTTGCAGGGTTTGCTGATTATGTGGTGATCAGGTAGATATTGGATGCTCAATTTTGATTATACTAGCTAAATGCTCGTATGTTTCTATGGAGATTTTATTGTATTAACTATCAACTGCATGCATTATTTAACCATCAGTCCACAACTTTGTGCAAAATGAAAAATCCCAAAGTATACATCAATCAAATGAAAAGGGCAGTGAATTCATGATACATGAGTGCTAAATAGAATGTACGGCAATTGTGGCACTTTTGCCGGAAGAGGAAGTCAAGTTACTTTGCTAAGTTATATACAAGCATGAAAAGTCATCACGTTAGTATACTTCGCTATGTATTATAATTGTCCTTGAAATGGGTACTTTTCGGTTTTCGCAGAAGAACTTTCTAAGAACAAGACCTGCTGTCGTGCATTGTAATATTAAGCATTGTAGGCAGCTGGTACAAGTCACTTTTTTGTTGTTGAATTGTCCTTTCCCGTCCCATGCAATCCTATATTTATGGCTATTGCATTCCTTATCTTTTCAGGGTTGGTTAGCATGTGCATAAATCTGGAGCGGCATAAGCTAGCCCAGCTCAACTCTGTAGGGCCCATATTATTCAAGGCTAAAGCACATGGTCCATCAAATGTTTTGTATAGATAATAGTTTGTTTTGTCTATACAAAAAAGATAGTAGTCGGTTTTATCTCTAAAAAAAAGAAGATAGTAGTTGATTTTAGAGCTTCATGCGCAATCGTTGTGCATTTTAGCAGATTTATTACTGCACATTTCCCCTTTGCGCTTCATTATTTTATCGCTTGACTTCTGATCAAATGCTCCTTTGACTTGCTTTCTTTGCAGGCTATCTATCAAAATTGCATGGCAGTTTTGGACCAATTGTTCGATTGTGGTTAGGACCATCTCAACTACTTGTCTCAGTTAAAGATGCTTCCCTAATCAAAGAGATGCTAACAAAAGCTGAAGATAAGTTACCACTGACTGGGAGGACATATAGTTTAGCTTGTGGAAGACTTGGCCTATTCATTTCCTCATTCGAAAAGGTATGTTGTTGATGTGGATATCTGTAGTATTACGCTTTCTTTTGTCTTGCCATATGTGTTACTATGCTAGTTATAATTGGTAGACGGTACATACATTATTGGTTTGATCTTGTGTTTACTTCTTTTGATGCTCTTGTCCTTCTTTTCAGGTCGAAAGTACCAGGGAATCACTGAACATATTCTTGAATGAAAAACTTAACGTCGCTGCCAGTGAAAGTTCTTTCAAGATCATTGAAGCTGTTCTCCATAGAACCGACTCTACTAAGGACAAGGATTCTCTGGACTGCAGATCTTTTTCCCAACACATGGCATTTAACATCATCGGTGCAGCTCTTTTTGGTGATGTCTTGTTTGATTGGTCTGATGCTGCAGCATATGAGGAGCTTCTGATGGTTGTTGCAAAGGACGGCTGCTTCTGGGCTTCGTATGCGGTTCCCCCATTTTGGAAACCTGGTTATAGGAGGTACCGGACCCTATGCGCTAAGCTGAAGATCTTAACAGAAAGCATCATCAGAAAATCCATAGACCAAAATGGTGCACTTAGACATAACAATCTGAGCTCCTGTAAGATAAGTGAAGGGGTGGTAAAAGATCCAGTTAGATGTACTTCTCTGCTAGATGGGATGATATCAGGTCGTGGTTTCGATGGGGCTGTGCAAGGGCCTCTCAGTTCAGAAGAAGAAATATGTGGGAATATCGTGGGTTTGATGCTGCATGGAATTTCCACATCTGCTAACTTGATCTGCAACATTTTGACGAGACTTGTCTTGTATCCAAAGCTGAAAGACCAGGTACATGTTTTTATTTCTCTGTGGCAAGTTGTCCTGCTTGCTCTTTGTCTGATGTTAACACTGGTGCTTCTTACCGCCTTCTTGTTCGTACGATGAAATGAACATATATGTTCTAAACATGTCACATGGTTACATAAGTTTCATAGCCCCCATCACTTTTCATTTTTATTCATTGCTTCCACCCCACTGTATATTATTTTGAATTCTTGGTTGTCTCAGGGTTATATGGCGTGTGCATAATATATGTTTTTCTAGTTTGTCCGACTTGGGTGAAGTGACCTTTACTCCATGTCCACATCAACTAAAATGTTCTTGTCGGTGTGTGTTTGAGTTTATACTGTTTGACTTTGACTTACAGTTGCTGCTTCTTTGGACAGCTATATGCAGATATTGTTGCAGTTCACACTGAATCATCTGAGCTGGTGATGGATGACGTGCTTAAGATGCAATTTGTACTTGCCACTGTTTGTGAATCTGCTCGCCTTTTGCCTGCTGGACCTCTTCTCCAGCGATGTTCTATGCAATACGGTACACATGCTTCTTAAGAAAGAAAAATCTTCAGCAACACTGAGCTTTAGAGCTTGTTTACCTGTATGATTACATGGTCTTATCATTCATTTTCAAAATTGTTTACACGTTCCTTATGTTGAAATTATGCCTTTATCCTGAATTTCATTTACACATCTAGCTGCAAGAGAGATCAAGTGTTACTGATTCCTAGTAGTGTCTTTGCTATATTATTGATCTCGCTTTGATTTGAATTGCAGATTTGACTCTCAAATCTAGCAGCACTATACCAGCTGAAGCGATATTGGTTGTTCCTCTGCATCTCGTGCAGATGGATGCTTCTATATGGGGAAATGATGCTTGCCAGTTCAATCCTAGTCGTTTTCTCCAGAAGGACATCGATCTTGGAGGTTTCTCCCTCCCTCCCTCATTTTACTTCGACGTCTAGGTCACACCTCCTTATAATATAGTGCAATCAAGCGGCAAAAGTTATGCATTGATGGGTATTGCATTTCACATATTTCAAATAGAATTCCATTCATGTCAAGGAAGGTTTCTATTCAGCACAAGTACCTGGTCATAAATACTGAGAATTAACATAGCACACCAATCTTCTGGAGAATTCATGCTTACCTATATCTGTATCTGTCATAAATTTGTTAGATCTTCAAAAACCTTCTTTGAGATCTTCTGGGAGGATAGTTCCATGTACATTGCTTCCATTTCATTTATTTTATGCAAAGATGAGACTCCTCCTATTTCTTTTCTGACTCAGTTTTCTTATTTTACTGTAGGAATATTAGCAGCGCATAAAGGCTCAAATGGGATCAAGCTTTTTACCGAGCGTGATAAGTCTGACTCATTTCTTCCATTTGGTTCTGGGAATCGAGCATGTGTTGGGCAGAAGTTTGCAATTCTTGGGATCTCTATGTTGGTTGCCTCTCTTCTCCACAACTACGAGGTTTGTTACAATAACTGTTGTGCCTAATTCCATGGTACATGTGCTGGTTGCCTTCTTGTTTAATGCTCACATCAGCTCTTCTTAGAACATGCAATGCCTTGCATAACTTTATTCATATGAGCGTCATGAAACACAGTAACCAAATGTTCAGAGTGTTGGCAGTTCCTTTGGGCCTGGGAAATTTTTGACCAAGTAGATGGGATCTTATGCTCTTGAGCTACAGAGTATGACCCTTCGTAAGTTAGTGTTCTAAATTTCTAATATTAATTTGGAAACTCTTAACTTGCAGGTGCAGCCTCAACCAGCTTTAACCAAAGAAATGGGCTTGGCAGTTGACAGCAGCAACCTTCGCCATCTTCCAAACCCCAAAATCATCCTCACAAAAAGAAAGATTTGAAGCAAGAGTTCAGCGATCAAACTTTGACGCCTTACCTTATGCATTTATATGTTTTTTTTACTGGTGTTGCACCAGGGTATGATCTCTAGTCTGCTCTCCTACCGTCGTTTCAACCACGCTGAAGTTTGGAAAAGGTGCTACTTTGCGACCGTGGAAGGTTTTTTCCTCCAGATTTTTTACAGCCCCGATGAGCCTTGTTACACCTAGTTGTTATTAGCGTTTTGAGGTGCTGTGGGCTGTGAAATCACAGGAGGTGTTGTTTGCCGACGTGCATATAAACCAATAGTTTTCTGCAGTTTTTTTCCTTCCGGTCTTTTCTCCTCCCCTGTGGAGGACTGTAAGTCTGTAATGTCCGTCCAATGCACAATGACATATTGTATGCTGTATATGTATCTCATACACAAAACTGTGCATTATACATATATGGTCAGGATGTTGTCTGAAAACGTCTCGTTTAAGTGTTTGTGTTCTGATGGAACGTCTCATGTTGACCGGTAAGTAGGGATCGGAACCTGTCATTTCGTTGTTGTGTGGCAGTTCTTAGTTTGTGGTATATGCCTCAAGATTTGGTACGGGTCTTGCATTACAATCAAAGACTTCAAAACATGACAGGATCAGCATTACTTTGACAATTCTACATAAAAGACTTGAAAACATGGTATGATCAGCATTTTCAGACGAGGCATTGAACATCTCCAGGGCCATTTTCTCCTTTGAAATGCATCGAGACAGACTCCTGAAAAAGAAACAGGTCTGATAGTTTGAACTCTAAAGTCAGGTTTCAGTTCATGACACCGCTAAAAACTTAGGGATGCAGAACGGCGCCCAATCCGCCCCGCTATGAAGTCAAAACAAATCAGGTTACTTTGTACTCCCCCTGTAAAGAAATATAAAACTGTTCAGTGATCTAAACACTCTTATATTTCTTTACGGAGGGAGTAGCATTTTGTTAGCGATGTAGTTCAGTTTGAACCAACTCCCTGTTTCGCGGGCTTACGCGGGATGCCGCCTTGCATCCCTATAAAAACTGCTGCTGAAAATTATCCGAGCGGAGGAACAGACCCCTTCTGAAGACACAATGTTATATCCAGTATACAGCAAGACACACTTATTTGTTGTGACTGAGAGCCTATACAAAATTCGAACATTGAGCTAAAGAAAGTAAGAACGATTAACCTGACACTAAAATACCTGAACACAGAGTAATCTCAAGACATGGAGCAGATTAGAGAAAAAAGAAGTTGACGGCACATCTGATAGCAAGGTAAATATTTCCAGGTTTAATCAAATCTACGCGTTGACACTGCAGGATCCAACACTCTTGCACAGTACAGGTAAAGCTGGGACGGCCACCGATGGAAAAACCACTGGACATCTCTTACAAGAGTTGCATGGCAACAGAAATTCTACAGTCCGAAAAGAGAAGAGAAACAAGCCGTTCATAAGTAAACTACACCGAATACAGAACACACATTCAACAACCACAGCTCGCATTCAACTACCACCACTGTTTGGAAAAATTATCCGCGCAGAGGACCCGACCCCATCTGTAAGCTGCTTGACGATTGCTTCCTGCTCACCTTTGTTCGCCGGACAGAAACCTCCTCTTGGAGTGTTCATTGAATCGCAAGCGTCGCATGGTTCTTTATCTTCTTTGAGAAGAACCATCTTCAAGTTTGAAGCTCGCTCCATGACGGACCTTAAAAATGAAATTTGTAGCTCTTGGGGCCTAAAGCCAACAATTTCAAGCTCTCTCAGTTGCCAAGTTTCAGAGCTTGTGAACTTGGGCATGCTCCATGACGGTTTCGTTCTTTGAGCCTCGTAACCTGTTCTTGTTCTTAACTGCTCATCATCCTGGCAAGCATGGTCCCATATCTGCATAAAGTATCAACGCATTCAGTACAACACGATCATGGCCACACATACTTATCTGTTGTGGGAGCCTGTTCTGAATCCCAAAATGTATGTTATGTGTGATATATATTAAACTAAAGGAAGTAAAAATGAATGACCGAAAAAGTACCCGCACAGAAAATATCTCAACGGATGGAGCAGCTTCAAGGAGATTTATTGTCCATAACAGGTCAAAATCGACAAAGATGCCACAAATAGACAGCTTCCTTAGCTGTTTGAATGCATGGCAGAGTTGCTTTCCTTCGGGTTGTATCCAAAGCCTTTCTCCTTCGAAATCCAAAGTAAGAGCATGGATGTTTCTGGTACCATGTAGAACCTGGCTTAGACTAAACTCCTGATGATCAATGGTCGCACCACAAATAAGGCCCAGCCCCTTGAGGGATGGAACAGAACCAAAACGCAAGGGGGCCTCAAAACAAAACCACTCGTCCCAACATAGATGCTTCAGTTTTGGTGGGCAGAGCACCTCAATTCTCTTCAAGCAGGACATGCGGACCTCAAGGATTCTGAGTTTGGAATCTGGTGCATTTATCTGCCATACTGAAGAGTCCCCAACATCACAGTGGGACAGAGATAATTGGTTGAGTTGCTTGCAGGAGTCAAACAGGAGGTGTTGCATATCCCACTCAGCAAACCGCACATTATACAGACAGAGCTTTGTGAGGCACTGAAACACACTAGGATAGGCTGTAAAAAACCCATCGACGGCCAGGGCTTGCTGTAGCATATACTCATGTTCACAGTCTCTAGGATCCTTCTCATCAACAATTGCAAGGCACAGTTTTTTTACTACCCCGCAATCAATCGCATCGCGAGCCA
This sequence comes from Triticum aestivum, assembly GCF_018294505.1. Classification (NCBI taxonomy): domain Eukaryota; kingdom Viridiplantae; phylum Streptophyta; class Magnoliopsida; order Poales; family Poaceae; genus Triticum; species Triticum aestivum. The sequence goes on along the minus strand of NC_057797.1, from coordinate 92,605,666 downwards.
GTGGGCCAATCTCACGAGTGTAATCGCCGGTCACATAGAGCTGAAGGCTTAGCCTTTTGATGATGGTGGATTTGCTGTTTGGATCAGCCAAGAAACTCCTAGTTGCTTTGGTTAGACGTGACATTGCTTGATCCATGTGATGTGCTCCAATGGGTTCCGGGCATGGATGCGGCAGAAAATTCCAGACACGAAGGTTGAGGACAGGAAGCAACCATGGCAAATCTCTCCACCGCTTTGACAACACGCTAGTCCGTGTTGCCGTGGCTGTGTCAACTCTCCCCAAGATAGATAATAATATGTCATCAGTCAGCATGCTGAGCCTATCTTCATGCTTTGTTAGCTGCAAAGTAAAAATAATAATACCAGCAGTTAGTGAATGGCCTTGTTGCACAAATCATGATATTCAAGGAGTAAAGCAAAAGCAATAGTAAGTTAGAGCAGCTACTGCGGTAGACAGGAAACCTAAGTTAGAGCCGCTATTGTGGTATAGCTGAAGTGGTTGTGCAAATAATTTGACTCCATGAATGATCTGGCCAATCTGCCAATAGCCCAATAACCTGTGCTCCTTATTTGGTGCACATCGCCAAGAAAGCTACAAAGTGCAAATCTGTCAACAAATAGTGCTCCCTATATTTTTTCACAAATGAATGGGCAGTCCAGGGTCAAGAGTTCTGATTATTCTGGGATCAAATTGTACTTAGCAGTTAGCAGCAACAAAATGCCTGGCAGAATCCTTTTCCAGTGTTCAGAAAATCTTTGGGTTTCTGGCTTCCGTAGTTTGAATCCATGAGTAATCCACTAATCTGGCGGTCAAAACCCTAATGAGCAACGTACCAAACACACACTTACAGTTACTCGTGAAACAGCTACAAGAAGGACATGCCTAACTACTTCCAAGCTAAGGTCTCCTTTGGCTCATAGGATAGAAACTAGCACATATACCCGTGCGTTGCAACGGGAAACAAAATTAACATGCATTTAAATTTAATAAAAGTTGTATGTGCAAGCACAGTTGTGCTTCACTACAGAAAAAAAAATGCTAATTTGTTTCACTCACAAGATGCCCATATTTTCCCCGCAGGTTGGCTCTTATGTCCTCTGTTTGGTCAGGTGTTATTAGGCCTGGGTCCACTTAAGCACGTCCATATTTGCTCTTATGTGTTATACTCCCTCTGTTCGGTCGGGTATTATTAGGCCGGGATCGGGTCCACTTAGCAACGTCTATATTTGCTCTTATGTTATACTCACTCTGTTCAGTATGGTATTATTAGGCCGGGATCAGGTCCACTTACCAGAGTCCATATTTGCTTTTATGTTATACTCACTATGTTCGGTCGGGTATTATTAGGCCAGGATCGGGTCCACTTGCCGCGTCCATATTTTCCACACAGGCCATCGTACGTATGCAGGATTTAATTGGCACATCTGTTTCCCACAGAATCCCGAGCGTGGAATTTAATTTTAATGGACCCACTCTTTACCCTCTGCTACTAATCCATTAGGCTGCTTGTTGATTTTAACTCACAACCGTATTTGAATTGACGGGTCTAGATGAAAGAAAGCAAGGTGGGACTATGTAATAGCTGAAGAAACAATTGAACGGCTAGTGTACTGGGAGAGTAGGTTGGCCGGATTCGTTGGGCCAGCGCGGTTGATTGATGTCCTGAGGCCCAAGCTGGCGACGGGTGGTTAGTCACGCGAGCCTCCAATTAAAACGATCAGCATCCCCTAAAAAAAGTTTTAGAAACGATCAGCACCAAAACCTGGCACGTTTCCTTTTCTTGAGACTTTCCAAACCTGTCACGTGTAGTATCAAGCGGAGTTGAAGCCGAACAACAGCATCGATCTGGCTTCTAAGTGGACGTTTATTTTTGCATGATGGACGTTCCTTTCTTTTGGCAACCGACATACGAAGCAGTCCGGTGTGAGCCACAGCTCTAACGCAAGGATGATGTCATCTTTCCTTAAGATGGAAAGCTGTTTCAGCTAGACGTGGTGCAGCAATCCAACACGTAAGAGATTGCATATGCGAAACTGACATCAATTTACATTAGGAAATGCAACTTAATTTTTGGCAGAAAACGGTTATTTAATTCACACATGAGATTCAACTTAAAACTAAGAACATACACAGGAGTCTATCACACGGCCACGTGTATTGAAAGAAACATATAGTTAGTCATAATCCTCTAGGACACATGCATATTACGTGGACTGCAGGTTGAATCTCATAAAGACCAAGGACATTAGTAAAAAAATGTATGACGGACCAAGAATATCACCTCCCTTTATTAGTAGGTATAGACACTATAGGAATAGGAAACTTGTAGGAAATGAGATGTCATGTACCTCAAATCCTATGAATAGGAATAGTAAAAAAGATGTCCTTTGGACGTCATAGAATTTTTTCCATTGAGTCTAGGCTAATGTTTAGTTTCCTATAAAATGTGGAGGATAGGAAGAATTCCTCCATAGGAATAGGATTCTATTCCTACAAACCAAATGACTCTAAAGGAATTTTTCCTATAGAAATCCTATCCTATAGAACTCCTCCAAACCAAAGGAGGCCTGAATGAACTGTAAAATTCACCACTTCGCTAAAAATCACTACTAATCACCGAGTCCAAGTCAAACCGCTAGAACCTAGAAGTACACACATGACAAGCAGAACCAAGAACGATTACCGAAGGGCAATGTCGTTCCTTGCCCAATTGGCCCATCCCAGGCCGCCTCAGGAGGTCGCAAATTATTTGGCTCCATGAATGATCTGTCCAATCTGCCAACAACCTAGTAATCTTTATCTGGTGCACATCGCAAGAACAAGGTGCTAGCCTTCATTTGTTCAGAAATGAACGAGAAGTCCAGGGTCCGATTCAGACTCGGCAAGAGCTCTGGTTATTCCAGGATCAAACTATACTTTAACATGTAGCAGCAACAAAATGCTTGGCAGAATCCCGTTCCAGTGAAACAGCTATATGAAGGTCATGCCTAACTATTTCCAATCTTAAGAATGTATACAACACTTGGCCCAAAATTACCAATTATCAAGTGCAGATCAAACGGCTAAAACCTAGGAGTAGACACAATACAAGCAGAATCAAGAACAGTTACCGAAGAACAACACTGCTCCTTGCCCGATTGGCCCATCCCAGGCCGCCGTCGAGGGGTCGCTCACGCCCTGGCGATGTGGTGCCCTCGCACGCGGACTCCCGCCGCTCCTCTCCCCAGCCGGCCGGCGTCCCCACCCCACCAACGTCGGACGCTGCACCCCGCGAGCGCGCTCTCCTGGGCCTCGCCGCGACTCGCCGGGTCGCGACGCACCGCAGAGCCTCCGGCTCCTCGGCGCGTCCACGGCCGCCGCTGCGCCTGGAGTTTCGTGGCTTCTCGTCTTTGCTTTCGCTCAGTTCTTTTTTTTAGGGGATTGCTCTGCTTTCCCTCACTTGCTAGGCTGGGGATGCGTTGCTGGGCTTGGGCTGTTGTACTTGGGCTTGTGGCACACTGGCGCTGCTGCACTGGGCCAGTGGGGTGAGGTCCGGGAAAATAGTACCGCCTCGCCCGCGGAAGGAATGCAGACCGGTTAGCTGGTTATATAAGAGAGAGTTAAATCCCTCAAAAAAAATAAGAGAGAGTTAAATGCACTGGAGGTTCTAAAAGTTTCGTCGTTGTGTTACTTTAGTCCTATTTCTTCGAAAATGCACTTTTAGGTCTCAATTCTTTCATAAGTGGTTCACCCGAGGTCCTTTTCTTCACTAGTGCTCGCTGACCTGCCCTCGTGGCGCTTTGACCCACGCCACGTCGACACAGGGCCCATTCGTCAGGCGAGAAATTTTGCAATAAGCCCCTCCCGATCTATTCCCCTCTCAGTGGCATCCCATCTCCTCTTTCGGGGCTAATCTGGCGACACTGGAGGTGATCGGCGGCGGCATCAGCGACGATTTCCTGCACGCGGTGGCGATTTCCGCCGTGCGGCGACGAGCGGAGTTGATCTGGAGGGCAATCTGAGCGGGTGCCCGTCAAGATGCCCCCTCTACGACGGCCAATGGGCGATCCTCCTCCCTCTTACGGTAAGAACCCTAATCTTGTCGCTCCTCTGCTCCTATAGTGCTTCTAATCTGCAAGGATTATGCCATAGTCATAGATTTATTTCGATTTGCACTGTCATATTTAGGATTCCTAAACTGCATGCTCTGATTTGAGGTTAGGGTTAGGGTTTCAGTTCTAAATTCCAAAAGACCACTTCTTTTGTAATTTTTTCGCTGCAATACATCAATTGAAATTTGACAAATTGTTTCCATTGTAATGATAGGACCAAATGAAGAAGTGTTTTCTATTGAAATCAATTATGGTGGGCTGTTTTGTGGATTTGGGTCGAACAAGTCTTATATTGATGGAAAATCGAGTATTTTGATGGATGTGAAGTTGAGACTGAAGGAAATATGCCCTAGAGGCAATAATATTGTTATCATTTTATTTCCTTATATCATGATAAATGTTTATTATTCATGCTAGAATTGTATTATCTGGAAACATAATACTTGTGTGAATACATAGACAAACCAAATGTCACTAGTATGCCTCTACTTGACTAGCTCGTTAATCGAAGATGGTTATGTTTCCTAACCATAGACATGTGTTGTCATTTGATTAATGAGATCACATCATTAGTAGAATGATGTGATTGACATGACCCATTCCATTAGCTTAGCACCCGATCGTTTAGTATGTTGCTATTGCTTTCTTCATGACTTATACATGTTCCTATGACTATGAGATTATGCAACTCCCGTTTACCGGAGGAACACTTTGTGTGCTGCCAAACGTCGCAACGTAACTGGGTGATTATAAAGGAGCTCTACAGGTGTTACATGTTGGGTTGGCGTATTTCGAGATTAGGATTTGTCACTCCGATTGTCGGAGAGGTATCTCTGGGCCCTCTCGGTAATGCACATCACATAAGCCTTGCAAGCATTGCAACTAATGAGTTAGTTGTGAGATGATGTATTACGAACGAGTAAAGAGACTTGCTGGTAACGAGATTGAACTAGGTATTGAGATACCGACGATCGAATCTCGGGCAAGTAACATACCGATGACAAAGGGAACAACGTATGTTGTTATGCGGTCTGACCAATAAAGATCTTCGTAGAATATGTAGGAGCCAATATGAGCATCCAGGTTCTGCTATTGGTTATTGACCGGAGACGTGTCTCGGTCATGTCTACATTGTTCTCGAACCCATAGGGTCTGCACGCTTAAGGTTTCGATGACAGTTATATTATGAGTTTATGCATTTTGATGTACCGAAATTTGTTCGGAGTCCCGGATGTGATCACGGACATGACGAGGATTCTCGAAATGGTCGAGACATAAAGATTGATATATTGGAAGCCTATATTTGGATATCAGAAGTGTTTCAGATGAAATCGGGATTTTACCGGAGTACCGGGAGGTTACCGGAACCCCCCGGGAGGTATATGGGCCTTAGTGGGCTTTAGTGGAAAAGAGGAGAGGTGGCAGGGCTGGGCTGCGCGCCCCTCCCCCTAGTCCGAATAGGACAAGGAGAGGGGGGCGGCGCCCCCTTCCTTCTCTCTCTCCTCTTTTCCCCCCTCCCGAATCCTATTCCAACTAGGAAAGGGGGGGGGGGATCCTACTCCCGGTGGGAGTAGGACTCCTCCTGGCGCGCCCTCCTCCTAGCCGGCCGCACCCTCCCCCTTGATCCTTTATATACGGGGGCAGGGGACACCTCTAGACACACAAGTTGATCCACGTGATCATATTCTTAGCCGTGTGCGGTGCCCCCTTCCACCATAATCCTCGATAATATTGTAGCGGTGCTTAGGCGAAGCCCTGCGACGGTAGTACATCAAGATCGTCACCACGCCGTCATGCTGACGGAACTCTTCCCCGACACTTTGCTGGATCGGAGTCCGGGGATCGTCATCGAGCTGAACGTGTGCTAGAACTCGGAGGTGCCGTAGTTTCGGTGCTTGATCGGTCGGGCCGTGAAGACGTACGACTACATCAACCGCGTTGTGCTAACGCTTCCGCTGTCGGTCTACAAGGGTACGTAGATCACACTCTCCCCTCTCGTTGCTATGCATCACCATGATCTTGCGTGTGCGTAGGAATTTTTTTGAAATTACTACGTTCCCCAACAGTGGTATCAGAGCCTAGGTTTTATGTGTTGATGTTATATGCACGAGTAGAACACAAGTGAGTTGTGGGCGATATAAGTCATACTGCTTACCAGCATGTCATACTTTGGTTCGGCGGTATTGTTGGACGAAGCGGCCTGGACCAACATTACGCGTACGCTTACGCGAGACCGGTTCTCCCGACGTGCTTTGCACAAAGGTGGCTAGCGGGTGACAGTTTCTCCAACTTTAGTTGAACCGAGTGTGGCTACGCCCGGTCCTGATGCGTAGGTAAGATTGGTTCTTGCTTAAGCCCATAGCAGCCACGTAAAACTTGCAACAACAAAGTAGAGGACGTCTAACTTGTTTTTGCAGGGCATGTTGTGATGTGATATGGTCAAGACATGATGCTAAATTTTATTGTATGAGATGATCATATTTTGTAACCGAGTTATCGGCAACTGGCATGAGCCATATGGTTGTCGCTTTATTGTATGCAATGCAACCGCGGTGTAATGCTTTACTTTATCACTAAGCGGTAGCGATAGTCGTGGAAGCATAAGATTGGCGAGACGACAACGATTCTACGATGGAGATCAAGGTGTCACGCCGGTGACGATGGTGATCACGACGGTGCTTCGAAGATGGAGATCACAAGCGCAAGATGATGATGGCCATATCATATCACTTATATTGATTGCATGTGATGTTTATCTTTTATGCATCTTATCTTGCTTTGATTGACGGTAGCATTATAAGATGATCTCTCACTAATTATCAAGAAGTGTTCTCCCTGAGTATGCATCGTTGCGAAAGTTCTTCATGCTGATACACCACGTGATGATCGGGTGTGATAGGCTCTACGTTCAAATACAACGGGTGCAGAACAGTTGCACACGCGGAATACTCAGGTTATACTTGACGAGCCAAGCATATACAGATATGGCCTCGGAACACGGAGACCAAAAGGTCGAGCGTGAATCATATGGTAGATATGATCAACATAGTGATGTTCACCAATGAAACTACTCCATCTCACGTGATGATCGGACATGGTTTAGTTGATTTGGATCACGTAATCACTTAGAGGATTAGAGGGATGTCTGTCTAAGTGGGAGTTCTTAAGTAATATGATTAATTGAACCTAAATTTATCATGATCTTAGTACCTGATAATATCTTGCTTGTTTATGTTTGATTGTAGATAGATGGCCCATGCTGTTGTTCCGTTGAATTTTAATGCGTTCCTTGAGAAAGCAAAGTTGAAAGATGATGGTAGCAATTACACGGACTAGGTCCGTAACTTGAGGATTATCCTCATTGCTGCACAGAAGAATTACGTCCTGGAAGCACCACTGGGTGCCAGGCCTGCTGCTGGAGCAACACCAGATGTTATGAACGTCTGGCAGAGCAAAGCTGATGACTACTCGATAGTTTAGTGTGCCATGCTTTACGGCTTAGAATCGGGACTTCAACGACATTTTGAACGTCATGGAGCATATGAGATGTTCCAGGAGTTGAAGTTAATATTTCAAGCAAATGCCCGGATTGAGAGATATGGAGTCTCCAATAAGTTCTATAGCTGCAAGATGGAGGAGAACAGTTCTATCAGTGAGCATATACTCAAAATGTCTGGGTATAATAATCACTTGATTCAATTGAGAGTTAATCTTCCAGATGATTGCGTCATTGACAGAATTCTCCAATCACTGCCACCAAGCTACAAGAGCTTCGTGATGAACTATAATATGCAAGGGATGAATAAGACTATTCCCGAGCTCTTCGCAATGCTGAAAGCTGCGGAGGTAGAAATCAAGAAGGAGCATCAAGTGTTGATGGTCAACAAGACCACTAGTTTCAAGAAAAAGGGCAAAGGGAAGAAGAAGGGGAACTTCAAAAAGAACAGCAAGCAAGTTGCTACTCAAGAGAAGAAACCCAAACCTGGACCTAAGCCTGAAACTGAGTGCTTCTATTGCAAGCAGACCAGTCACTGGAAGCGGAACTGCCCCAAGTATTTGGCGGATAAGAAGGATGGCAAGGTGAACAAAGGTATATGTGATATACATGTTATTGATGTGTACCTTACTAATGCTCGCAGTAGCACCTGGGTATTTGATACTGGTTCTGTTGCTAATATTTGCAACTCGAAACAGGGACTACGGATTAAGCAAAGATTGGCTAAGGACGAGGTGACGATGTGCGTGGGAAATGGTTCCATAGTCGATGTGATCGCAGTCGGCACGCTACCTCTACATCTACCTTCGGGATTAGTATTAGACCTAAATAATTGTTATTTGGTGCCAGCATTAAGCATGAACATTATATCTAGATCTTGTTTGATGCGAGACGGTTATTCATTTAAATCAGAGAATAATGGTTGTTCTATTTATATGAGTAATATCTTTTATGGTCATGCACCCTTAAAGAGTGGTCTATTCTTATTAAATCTCGATAGTAGTGACACACATATTCATAGTGTTGAAGCCAAAAGATGCAGAGTTGATAATGATAGTGCAACTTATTTGTGGCACTGCCGTTTGGGTCATATCGGTATAAAGCGCATGAAGAAACTCCATACTGATGGGCTTTTGGAACCACTTGATTATGAATCACTTGGTACTTGCGAACCGTGCCTTATGGGTAAGATGACAAAAACACCGTTCTCCGGTACTATGGAGAGAGCAACAGATTTATTGGAAATCATACATACAGATGTATGTGGTCCGATGAATGTTGAGGCTCGTGGCGGATATCGTTATTTTCTCACCTTCACAGATGACTTAAGCAGATATGGGTATATCTACTTAATGAAACATAAGTCTGAACGTTTGAAAAGTTCAAAGAATTTCAGAGTGAAGTTGAAAATCATCGTAGAAAATAAAATTCCTACAATCTGATCGTGGAGGAGAATATTTGAGTTACGAGTTTGGTGTACATTTGAAACAATGTGGAATAGTTTCGCAACTCACGCCACCCGGAACACCACAACGTAATGGTGTGTCCGAACGTCGTAATCGTACTTTACTAGGTATGGTGCGATCTATGATGTCTCTTACTGATTTACCGCTATCGTTTTGGGGATATGCTCTAGAGACAGCCGCATTCACGTTAAATAGGGCACCATCAAAATCCATTGAGACGACGCCTTATGAACTGTGGTTTGGCAAGAAACCAAAGTTGTCGTTTCTGAAAGTTTGGGGCTGCGATGCTTATGTGAAAAAGCTTCAACCTGATAAGCTTGAACCCAAATCGGAGAAATGTGTCTTCATAGGATATCCAAAGGAAACTATTGGATACACCTTCTATCACAGATCCAAAGGCAAGACTTTTGTTGCTAAATTCGGAAATTTTCTGGAGGAGTTTCTCTCGAAAGAAGTGAGTGGGAGGAAAGTAGAACTTGACGAGGTAACTGTACCTGCTCCCTTATTGGAAAGTAGTACATCACAGAAACCTGTTTCTGTGACACCTACACCAATTAGTGAGGAAGCTAATGATAATGATCATGAAACTTCAGAACAAGATACTACTGAACCTCGTAGATCAAACAAAGTAAGATCCGCGCCAGAGTTGTACGGTAATCCTGTTCTGGAAGTCATGCTACTAGATCATGATGAACCTACGAACTATGAAGAAGCGATGGTGAGCCCAGATTCCGCAAAATGGCTTGAAGCCATGAAATCTGAGATGGGGATCCATGTATGAGAACAAAGTATGGACTTTGGTTGACTTGCCCAATGATCGGCAAGCAATTGAGAATAAATGGATCTTCAAGAAGAAGACTGACGCTGACGGTAATATTACTGTCTACAAAGCTCGACTTGTCGCAAAAGGTTTTCGGCAAGTTCAAGGGATTGACTACGATGAGACCTTCTCACCCGTAGCGATGCTTAAGTCTGTCCGAATCATGTTAGCAATTGCCGCATTTTATGATTATGAAATTTGGCAAATGGATGTCAAAACTGCATTCCTGAATGGATTTCTGCAAGAAGAGTTGTATATGATGCAGCCGGATTTTTTCGATCCAAAGGGAGCTAACAAAGTGTGCAAGCTCCAGCGATCCATTTATGGACTGGTGCAAGCCTCTTGGAGTTGGAATAAACGCTTTGATAATGTGATCAAAGCATTTGGTTTTGTACAGACTTTTGGAGAAGCCTGTATTTACAAGAAAGTGAGTGGGAGCTCTGTAGCATTTCTGATATTATATGTAGATGACATATTACTAATCGGAAATGATATAGAATTTCTGGATAGCATAAAAGGATACTTGAATAAAAGTTTTTCAATGAAAGACCTTGGTGAAGCTGCTTACATATTGGGCATTAAGATCTATAGAGATAGATCAAGACGCTTAATTGGACTTTCACAAAGCACATACCTTGACAAAGTTTTGAAGAAGTTCAAAATGGATCAAGCAAAGAAAGGATTCTTGCCTGTGTTACAAAGTGTGAAATTGAGTAAGACTCAATCCCCGACCAATGCAGAAGATAGAGAGAAAATGAAAGATGTTCCCTATGCTTCAGCCATAGGCTCTATCATGTATGCAATGCTGTGTACCAGACCTGATGTGTGTCTTGCTATAAGTCTAGCAGGGAGGTACCAAAGTAATCCAGGAGTGGATCACTGGACAGCGGTCAAGAACATCCTGAAATACCTGAAAAGGACTAAGGATATGTTTCTCATATATGGAGGTGACAAAGAGCTCATCGTAAATGGTTACGTTGATGCAAGCTTTGACACTGATCCGGACGATTCTAATTCGCAAACCGGATACGTGTTTACATTAAACGGTGGAGCTGTCAGTTGGTGCAGTTCTAAACAAAGCGTTGTGGCGGGATCTACATGTGAAGCGGAGTACATAGCTGCTTCGGAAGCAGCAAACGAAGGAGTCTGGATGAAGGAGTTCATACCTGATCTAGGTGTCATACCTAGTGCATCGGGTCCAATGAAAATCTTTTGTGACAATACTGGTGCAATTGCCTTGGCAAAGGAATCCAGATGTCACAAGAGAACCAAACACATCAAGAGACGCTTCAATTCCATCCGGGATCTAGTCCAGGTGGGAGACATAGAGATTTGCAAGATACATACGGATCTGAACATAGCAGACCCGTTGACTAAGCCTCTTCCACGAGCAAAACATGATCAGCACCAAAGCTCCATGGGTGTTAGAATCATTACTGTGTAATCTAGATTATTGACTCTAGTGCAAGTGGGAGACTGAAGGAAATATGCCCTAGAGGCAATAATATTGTTATCATTTTATTTCCTTATATCAAGATAAATCTTTATTATTCATGCTAGAATTGTATTATCCGGAAACATAATACTTGTGTGAATACATAGACAAACCAAACGTCACTAGTATGCCTCTACTTGACTAGCTCGTTAATCGAAGATGGTTATGTTTCCTAACCATAGACATGTGTTGTCATTTGATTAATGGGATCACATCATTAGGAGAATGATGTGATTGACATGACCCATTCCATTAGCTTAGCACCCGATCATTTAGTATGTTGCTATTGCTTTCTTCATGACTTATACATGTTCCTATGACTATGGGATTATGCAACTCCCGTTTACCGGAGGAACACTTTGTGTGCTACCAAACATCGCAATGTAACTGGGTGATTATAAAGGAGCTCTACAGGTGTCTCGAAAGGTACATGTTGGGTTGGCGTATTTCGAGATTAGGATTTGTCACTCCGATTGTCGGAGAGGTATCTCTGGGCCCTCTCGGTAATGCACATCACATAAGCCTTGCAAGCATTGCAACTAATGAGTTAGTTGTGAGATGATGTATTAAAAAACGAGTAAAGAGACTTGCCGGTAATGAGATTGAACTAGGTATTGAGATACCGACGATCGAATCTCGGGCAAGTAACATACCGATGACAAAGGGAACAACGTATGTTGTTATGCGGTCTGACCGATAAAGATATTTATAGAATATGTAGGAGCCAATATGAGCATCCAGGTTCCGCTATTGGTTATTGACTGGAGACGTGTCTCGGTCATGTCTACATTGTTCTCGAACCCGTAGGGTCCGCACGCTTAAGGTTTCGATGACAGTTATATTATGAGTTTATGCATTTTGATGTACCAAAATTTGTTCGGAGTCCCGGATGTGATCACAGACATGACGAGGAGTCTCGAAATGGTCGAGACATAAAGACTGATATATTGGAAGCCTATATTTGAATATCGGAAGTGTTCCGGATGAAATCGGGATTTTACCGGAGTACCGGGAGGTTACCGGAACCCCCCGGGAGGTATATGGGCCTTAGTGGGCTTTAGTGGAAAAGAGGAGAGGTGGCTAGGGCTGGGCCGCGCGCCCCTCCCCCCTAGTCCGAATAGGACAAGGAGAGGGGGGCGGCGCCCCCCCTTCCTTCTCTCTCTCCTCTTTTCCCCCCTCCCAAATCCTATTCCAACTAGGAAAGGGGGGGGAATCCTACTCCCGATGGGAGTAGGACTCCTCTGGCGCCCCCTCCTCCTGGCCGGCCGCACCCCCCTTGATCCTTTATATACGGGGGCAGGGGACACCTCTAGACACACAAGTTGATCCACGTGATCATATTCTTAGCCGTGTGCGGTGCCCCCTTCCACCATAATCCTCGATAATATTGTAGCGGTGCTTAGGCGAAGCCCTGCGACGGTAGTACATCAAGATCATCACCACGCCGTCATGCTGACGGAACTCTTCCCCGACACTTTGCTGGATCGGAGTCCGGGGATCGTCATCGAGCTGAACGTGTGCTAGAACTCAGAGGTGCCGTAGTTTTGGTGCTTGATCGGTCGGGCCGTGAAGACGTACGACTACATCAACCGCGTTGTGCTAACGCTTCCGCTGTCGGTCTACAAGGGTACGTAGATCACACTCTCCCCTCTCGTTGCTATGCATCACCATGATCTTGCGTGTGCGTAGGAATTTTTTTGAAATTACTACGTTCCCCAACAGAGACATGGTCTCCACTTTGGATCAATGACTTTCTACTGCAGCTAGGATATGATATGGCCCAGTGTAATGTTTATTGGCTGCTCCCTGGTATGAATTTGGATACAGGACTGCGAATTGTTGATAGGGATATAGACACACTTAGCATGTCTGTTGTTGTTCCTAAGTTTCAACATTTTCAACTATATGTTGATCACAAAGAATTAACTGGTAACATAGGCTTTGATGATGTGTGCATCACTGGATCTACAGAGCTTCCACCAGTGCTTAGTCCAACAAAGCATGGTGTTAATTTGCATATCAGGAATAGTCCTAGACTAAAGACCAAAGCTGTGAAGGGCAAGCTAAATGAAGCACATGTGGGCAGCAGCAGTGGGACAAGGGCTGAGATAGATGTACAAAAGGAGAGAACAAATAAGAGAAGAGAAAGAGTGGAAGTGCATGAGCAAGAAACTGATGATAGTAGTAGTGGCTCAGAGTGGGTTGACTCTGACAATGAAGTTCAGAAGGATGACGATGATCTGTTTGCAGAATGGGTCGATGACAAGCATGAGAAGAAAACGAAGAGGAAATCAGAGTGGATTGATGGTAGTGACTATGATTCAAAAGAATTGGTTGAACTCAATGCTACCTCTTTGAGAACCAAGGTATCAATCCAGTAGGAGGCTACGCGCGAGTCCCTCGCACCTGCACAAAACAAATAAATCACCGCAACCAACGCAAATAGGGGTTGTCAATCCCTATAGGGCCACTTACGAGAGTGAGATCTGATAGATATGATAAGATAATATTTTTGGTATTTTTATGATAAAGATGCAAAGTAAAATAAAGGCAAAGTAAATAGCAAAGTAAATAACTAAGTAGTAGGAGATTGATATGATAAAGATAGACCCGGGGGCCATAGGTTTCACTAGTGGCTTCTCTCGAGAGCATAAGTATTCTACGTTGGGTGAACAAATTACTGTTGAGCAATTGACAGAATTGAGTATAGTTATGAGAATATCTAGGTATGATCATGTATATAGGCATCACGTCTGAGACAAGTAGACTGATTCCTGCCTGCATCTACTACTATTACTCCACTCATCGACCGCTATCCAGCATGCATCTAGAGTATTAAGTTAAAAACAGAGTAACGCCTTAAGCAAGATGACATGATGTAGAGGGATAGACTCATGCAATATGAAGAAAACCCCATCTTGTTATCCTCGATGGCAACAATACAATACGTGCCTTGCTACCCTTACTGTCACCGGGAAAGGACACCGCAAGATTGAACCCAAAGCTAAGCACTTTTCCCATTGCAAGAAAGATCAATCTAGTAGGCCAAACCAAACTGATAATTTGAAGAGATTTGCAAAGAGAACCAATCATACATAAAAGAATTCAGAGAAGATTCAAATATTATTCATAGATAGACTTGATCATAAACCCACAATTCATCGTCTCAATAAAAACACCGCAAAAAGAAGATTACATCGAATAGTTCTCCATAAGAGAGGGGGAGAACATTGTATTGAGATCCAAAAAGAGAGAAGAAGCCATCTAGCTACTAACTATGGACCCGTAGGTCTGAGGTAAACTACTCACACTTCATCGGAAGGGATATGGTGTTGATGAAGAATCCCTCCGTGATCAATGCCCCCTCCGGTAGAGCTCCGGAACTGACCCCAAGATGGGATCTCGTGGATACAGAAAGTTGCAGCAGTGGAATTTGGTTTTTGGCTCCATATCTGATCTTTGGGAGTACGTGGGTATATATAGGAGGAAGAAGTACATCAGTGGAGCAACAGGGGGCCCACGAGGGTGGAGGGCGCGCCTGAGGGGGGGGGGGGGTAGGCGCGCCCCCTACCTCCTGGCCTCCTATTACGTGTCTTGACGTAGGGTCCAAGTCTCCTGAGTTGTATTTGATGAGAAAATCACGTTCCCAAAGGTTTCATTCCGTTTGGACTCCGTTTGATATTCCTTTTCTTCGAAACCCTAAAACAGGCAAAAAATAGCAATTCTGGGCTGGGCCTCCGGTTAATAGGTTAGTCCCAAAAATAATATAAAAGTGGATAATAAAGCCCAATAATGTCCAAAACAGTAGATAATATAGCATGGAGCAATCAAAAAATCATAGATACGTTGGAGACATATCAAGCATCCCCAAGCTCAATTCCCCCCCGTCCTCGAGTAGGTAAATGATAAAAACAGAATTTTTGATGCGGAGTGCTACTTGGCATAATTTTAATGTAATTCTTCTTAATTGTGGTATGAATATTCATATCCGAAAGATTCAAGACAAAAGTTCATATTGACATAAAAATGATAATACTTCAAGCATACTAACAAAGCAATTATGTCTTCTCAAAATAACATGGCTAAAGAAAATTATCCCTATAAAATCATATAGTCTGGCTATGCTCTATCTTCACCACACAAAATATTTAAATCATGCATAACCCCGATGACAAGCCAAGCAGTTGTGTCATACTTTTGACATTCTCAAAACCTTTTCAATCTTCACGCAATACATGAGCGTGAGCTATGGATATAGCACTATAGGTGGAATAGAGTGGTGGTTGTGGAGAAGACAAAAAAGGAGAAGATAGTCTCACATCAACTAGGCGTATCAATCGGGCTATGGAGATGCCCATTAATAGATATCAATGTGAGTGAGTAGGGATTGCCATGCAACGGATGCACTAGAGCTATAAGTATATGAAAACTCAAAAAGAAACAAGTGGGTGTGCATCCAACTTGATTGCTCATGAAGACCTAGGGAAATTTGAGGAAGCCCATCATTGGAATATACAAGCCAAGTTCTATAATAAAAAATTCCCACTAGTATATGAAAGTGATAACATGAGAGACTCTCTACTATGAAGATCATGGTGCTACTTTGAAGCACAAGTGTGGTAAAAGGATAGTAACGTTGTCCCTTCTCTCTTTTCTCTCATTTTTTTATTTTTTTATTTGGGCCTTTTCTCTCTCTCTTTTTTATGGCCTCTTTTCTTTCTCTCTCATTTTTTATTTTTTGTCCGGAGTCTCATCCCGACTTGTGGGGGAATCATAGTCTCCATCATCCTTTCCTCACTGGGACAATGCTCTAATAATGATGATCATCACACTTTTACTTTTCTTACAACTCAAGAATTACAACTCGATACTTAGAACAAAATATGACTCTATGTGAATGCCTCCGGCGGTGTACCGGGATATGCAATGACTCATGAGTGACATGTATGAAAGAATTATGAACGGTGGCTTTGCCACAAATACGATGTCGACTACATGATCATGCTAAGCAATATGATAATGATGTAGTGTGTCATAAACGGAACGGTGGAAAGTTGCATTGCAATATATCTCGGAATGGCTATGGAAATGCCATAATAGGTAGGTATGGTGGCTTTTTTGAGGAAGGTATATGGTGGGTGTATGATACCGACAAAAGGTGCGCGGTATTAGAGAGGCTAGCAAAGGTGGAAAGGTGAGAGTGCGTATAATCCATGGACTCAACATTAGTCATAAAGAACTCATATACTTATTGCAAAAATCTACAAGTTATCAAAGCAAATTATTACGGGCATGCTCCTAGGGGGATAGATTGGTAGGAAAAGACCATCGCTCGTCCCCGACCGCCACTCATAAGGAAGACAATCAATAAATAAATCATGCTCCGACTTCATCACATAACGGTTCACCATACGTGCATGCTACGGGAATCACAAGCTTCAACACAAGTATTTCTCAAATTCACAACTACTCAACTAGCACAACTTTAATATTACCATCTTCATATCTCAAAACAATTATCAAGTATCAAACTTATCATAGTATTCAACACACTCATAAGAAAGTTTTCTTATTAATCTTGTATACCAAGCATATTAGGATTTTAAGCAAATTACCATGCTATTTAAGACTGAGGGAGTCCTGGATTAGGGGGTGTTCGGATAGCCGGACTATACCTTCAGCCGGACTCCTAGACTATGAAGATACAAGATTGAAGACTTCGTCCCGTGTCCGGAAGGGACTTTCCTTGGCGTGGAAGGCAAGCTTGGCGATGCGGATATTTGGATCTCCTACCATTGTAACCGACTCTATGTAACCCTAACCCTATCCAGTGCCTATATAAACCGGAGGGTTTTAGTCCGTAGGATAACATACACATCAACAATCATACCATAGGCTAGCTTCTAGGGTTTAGCCTCTTCGATCTCGTGGTAGATCTACTCTTGTACTACCCATATCATCAATATTAATCAAGCAGGAGGTAGGGTTTTACCTCCATCGAGAGGGCCCGAACCTAGGTAAAACTTCGTGTTCCTTGCCTCCTATTACCATCCGGCCTAGACACACAGTTCGGGACCCCCTACCCGAGATCCGCCGGTTTTGACACCGACATTGGTACTTTCATTGAGAGTTCCTGTGTGTCGTCGCCGTCAGGATCGATGGCTCCCACGATCATCAATGGCGATGCAGTCCAGGGTGAGACCTTCCTCCCCGGACAGATCTTCGTCTTTGGCGGCTTCGCACTGCGGGCCAATTCACTTGGCCATCTGGAGCAGATCGAAAGCTACGCCCCTGGCCGTCAGGTTAGATTTGGAAGTTTAAACTACACGGCTGACATCCGCGGGGACTTGATCTTCAACGGATTCGAGCCACTGCCGAGCGCACCGCACTGTCCCGACGAGCATGATCTAGCTCTGCCGCCGAACAGTGCCCTGGAGGCCGCACCCGCATCGGCTCCGATCCCTAATTCGAAGCCAACTGCGCTGATCGAGGATGTGTGGTTGGACGCCGCCTCGGGGGCTGCGACCTTAACGGCGATTGAGCCAAACTCCAGCCCCGTACTCTGCGAGACTCATGACTCCAAGGAGCCGGACTCCTCTCCGGACTCCGAACCCTCCGCGCCCCTGCCGATCGAATCCGATTGGACGCCGATCATGGAGTTCACTGCCGCGGACATCTTTCAGCACTCGCCTTTGGGTGATATCCTGAAGTCACTGAAGTCTCTCTCTTTATCAGGAGAGTCCTAGCCGGACTACGGTCAGCAAGGTTGGGGTACGTACGATGAAGAAATTCCAAGCCCACCCACCACCCACTTTGTAGCCACTGTTGACGACTTAACCGACATGCTCGACTTCGACTCCAAAGACATCGACGGTATGGACGCCGATGAAGGAGATGATGAAGAACCAGCGCCTACTAGGCTTATGGCCACGGCAAGAAGCCTTAAGAAAAAATAGCAACAGCTAAGAGCTGATCAAGATTTGCTGGTCGACAGATGGACTAAAGTCCTTGCGGCCAAAGAGCATAAACTCGAACGCCCCTCCAAGAGCTACCCAAAGCGCAGGTTGCTGCCCCGATTAGAGGAGGAAGCACTTGATGCGGCCGACCGGCCACCTCGTGGCCGCGACAGAGAGGCCTCCCGGCCCTCCACTCAAGCCGCACCCCGTACCAAGGCACGGGAATATGCGACGGACTTACGAGACATGTTGGAGGACAAGGCAAGGCAACCAAGATCGATCTACAGATCGCGTGGGTGCCCCACGGCTCGAGACGGCAACCGTCACGTCGGCCACAAATTCGGCAGGGCTGAACAGAGTAGACAAGGCTCATTGGAGCTACGTCATGATATAGCCCAGTACAGAGGCGCCGCACACCCACTCTGCTTTACAGACGAAATAATGGATCATCAAATCCCCGAGGGTTTCAAACCCATAAACATCGAATCATATGATGGCACAACAGATCCTGCGGTATGGATCGAGGATTATCTCCTTCATATCCACATGGCCCGCGGTGATGATTTCCACGCCATCAAATACCTCCCACTCAAGCTTAAAGGACCAGCTCGGCATTGGCTTAATAGCTTGCCAACAGGATCAATCAGTTGTTGGGAGGACCTGGAAGCCGCATTCCTCGACAATTTCCAGGGAACTTATGTGCGCCCCCCAAATGCCGATGACCTAAGTCACATAATCCAGCAGCCAGAGGAATCGGCCAGGCAATTCTGGACACGGTTCCTAACAAAGAAAAATCAAATAGTTGACTGTCCGGACGCTGAGGCCCTAGCAGCCTTCAAGCACAATATCCGTGACGAGTGGCTGGCCCGACACCTTGGACAAGAAAAGCCGAAATCTATGGCAGCACTCACGACACTCATGACCCGCTTTTGCGCGGGAGAAGACAGCTGGCTCGCTCGTAGCAACAATATGACCAAGAACCCTGGCAATTCGGATACCAGGGACAGTAGTGGCAGGTCGCGTCGCAACAAGCAGAAGCGCCGCATTAACGACAACAATGCTGAGGATACGGCAGTTAATGCCGGATTCAGAGGCTCTAAATCCGGTCAGCGGAAAAAGCCATTCAAAAGGAATCCCAGGGGCCCGTCCAGTTTGGACTGAATACTCGACCGCTTATGCCAGATACATGGCATCCCCGAAAAGCCGGCCAATCACACCAACAGGGATTGTTGGGTGTTCAAGCAGGCAGGCAAGTTAACTGCCGAAAATGAGGACAAGGGGCTGCATAGCAATGACGACGAGGAGCCCCGGCCACCGAACAACAGTGGACAGAAGGGTTTTCCCCCACAAGTGTGGACGGTGAACATGATATACGCAACCCACATCCCCAAGAGGGAGCGGAAGCGCGCGTTAAGGGACGTATACGCGATAGAGCCTGTCGCCCCAAAGTTCAACCCATGGCCCTCCTGCCCGATCACCTTTGATCGAAGGGACCATCCCACTAGCACTCGTCACGGCGGATTCGCTGCATTGGTTCTAGACCCAATTATTGACGGATTTCATCTCACTAGAGTCCTTATGGACGGCGGCAGTAGCCTGAACCTGCTTTACCAGGATACAATGTGGAAAATGGGCATAGATCCCTCGAGGATTAAACCCACCAAAACGACCTTTAAAGGCGTAATACCAGGTGTAGAGGCCAACTGTACAGGCTCAGTCACACTTGAAGTGGTCTTCGGATCTCCGGATAATTTCCGAAGCGAGGAGTTAATCTTTGACATAGTCCCGTTTCGCAGTACCGAATTACGCATACCTTAAGCTCAAGATGCCAAGCCCTCGAGGAGTAATTACGGTCAATGGAAACACCGAACGCTCCCTCTGAACGGAGGAGCACACGGCGGCCCTTGCAGCGGAAGTACAAAGCAGCCTCTCCAGGCAGTTCTCCAGTCCGGCCACTAAACGACCGGACACCGTCAAGCGCGCCCGGAGTAACCTACAACAAGACCGCCTGGCACGATCCGAGCAGGCGTAGCAATGCGGCCCCAACCCCAACCCTCGCAAAAAGGCGACGCCAGTACTTCGCGTACATAATTACGCCCTAGAGATACCATGGGTACAGGGGGAGGGGCACCATCACGGCACGCCCAAAAAACGGCTTAAACCGCACCAGGGGCTGCCGATTTTTTAATTTTCTCTTACTTTCAGGACTCCACTCTTCGGAAGGCCTGTTCGGCAGTTCAATTGCCGCACAAACGATGCACCAGGGAAGCAGACAAGCCACGCCGCATTACGGAACTCCCAGGTGGTCTCTATCACGAGCAGTATACCTGTTTCACATATTATTCCACAGCTTGCCCCTGGAGCGGACATGTTAAATAGTCCAACCTTTTGCTTATCGCATTATTTGTATCGTTCTGCTTTGATCGCAGCCCTCTTTAATAAACAATGCATAGCTTTTGTCTATTTTTGCATTACTCTTTATATATATATATATATGTTCCTTAATGACATGTTGCACTCGTACACTTTGGTACGGCCAAAATACGCCAGGGGCTTCAGTACCCCTCAATATGGTGTCAGAAGTCCGAACACTTTAACAAGTGCGGCACCCCGAACTTATAGCATTATATGCATCGGCTCCGAATCATGTCTTGGGTCAATAGTTGGGTTTGCCCGGCTCCTATGTTTTGGTGCCTTACGTTCCGCTATATCGGCTAAGGTAGGACTAGGAGAACCACTGCGATTGTGCCCCGGTTGAGCTGGGTCGAGCACCTCAGTGGAGAAAGCTAAAACTGACTGTCATGATGAAGCGAGAGCTGGTCGCTGTTCGAGAGGTTTTTTCGAGTCCTTAAAGACTTATGCCGCTTCGGGCGAGGAGCCGGCTCTGTCCGGCCAAGGCGTGGATAGCACCCCGAACTCGGTCTTTCGAATACCAGGGGCTTCGCCGAAATTTAAAATTATAGAATTCTATGGCTAAGTGAGAGTGTTCACGCATTATAGTCCGATTGCCTTGTTCGTTGGGCTGAGCGCCTCCCTCGAAGGACCCAAACATGGGGAAAAGAGCGCTCAGGTTTATCCCCGAACACCCCAGCACTAGCGGCACGGGGGCAGAAGCCGATGATGTGACGGTGGCCCGATCTTTCGATGAGAGTGGAGATAATTATTGATTTGGTGGATTTTGACCTTGACGATCCGGCTATACCGTACCCGACGATACGCCTCGACAATCGCTAAACCAATCTCCGATGGTTATTGACCTTGCCGTAGGCACGATCAACCTGAACAACGAGGTTCAAGTTCCTGCAAGCAACCGAAGAACCGGCAAGAACAAAGGTGAATTGCAACTAAAATTGTCAATAATAAACTGAGCACACGAACTAGATGGAAAGTTGGGGTTCCACTGTGGATCTGACAAGGCGGTAGTCCTACACGTCTCGTAGATGCGAATTGTAGTGATGGCTAGACAATACAATAAAACCCGAGTCTAAACCCTAAACTATAATAGCTATTTATTAACTGCTGCTTCCGGTCGAAGGCGGTATCTGTTGTCCACAAATCGGACTGCTCGAGGACGTACATGGCTGGTCTTCGTAGACTTTGCGGCAAGCACCTGGCGGCCTGGCCGAAAGCTCTAGGGCCCACCCACGTGGTAATGTTGGGCCATTAATCCAAGTCTCTTGTCCTGGTGCACTTCATGCATGCATACGTGACATGCTTGGTGGATAGGACATGTGACATGCATGCAAGAGCGTTGCTCCATTTGATCTGAACCCATATTGTCTTCATCTTTAATCTTTCCTTTATTCTCAAGTACAAGCAAATCCAAACATGAGTGTAATATTATATTCCTATTAGTTAAATCATATGTACGAAGAAGCGATAGTACCTGGCCATTAATTTGTCTCGCCCGCGCTCTAGTAATAGGACCAAGTGGAATAACTGATGTAGGAGTTGCGGCGGGTGTAACAATAGAAGAGATGTCCTAATCATCCCCCCCTTCTTGAATCGAAGTCGTCCTCGACGGTACCTCGTCGTCATCACCCAAATAAGGCTTTAAATTTGCAACATTAAATGTGGGACTAACCCGAAATTCTGCAGGTAAATCAAGCTTATATGCATTCTCGTTAATTTTTTCAAGCACTTTAAAAGGTCCATCCGCACGAGGCATTAATTTTGACTTTCGTAAATCAGGGAAACGGTCTTTTCGCAAATGCAACCATACTAAATCACCTGGTTCAAAAACAACACTTTTCCTTCCCTGACTACCAGCAAGTTTATATTTGGCATTCATGCGTTCAATATTTTTCTTAGTCATCTCATGCATTTTTAATACTAATTCAGCACGTTCTTTAGCATCAAGGTTTACCTTCTCCGAAGATGGAATAGGTAATAAATCAATTGGTGCACGAGGTATAAATCCATAAACAATCTCAAAAGGGCATAATTTTGTGGTGGAATGAACGGAACGATTATAAGCAAACTCTACATGTGGTAGACATTCTTCCCACATTTTTAAGTTCTTCTTCAAAACAGCCCTAAGCATAGTAGACAATGTACGATTAACCACTTCAGTTTGACCATCAGTTTGAGGATGACATGTAGTACTAAATAAAAGCTTAGTCCCCAATTTTGTCCACAACACCCTCCAAAAGTGGCTAAGGAATTTTGTGTCACGATCAGAAACAATTGTATTTGGCACACCATGTAAACGAACTATTTCGTGAAAGAACAAATCAGCAATGTGAGTAGCATCGTCACTTTTATGACAAGGTATAAAATGTGCCATCTTAGAGAATCTATCGACAACAACAAATATACTATCTCTCCCCCATCGTGTTCTAGGCAGTCCTAATACAAAGTCCATAGATATATCTTCCCAAGGAGTGCTAGGAACAGGAAGAGGCATATATAAACCATGTGGGTTCAATCGTGACTTAGCTTTTTTGGCATGTCGTGCAGCGTGCAACATATCTCTCCACATCCCTTCTCATTTTTGGCCAGAAGAAATGACTAGCAAGGATGTCTTCTGTCTTCTTGACACCAAAATGTACCATAAGTCCTCCTCCATGTGCCTCCTGTAACAACAAAAGACGAATAGAGCTATCTGGGATGCATAGCTTGTTAGCGCAAAAAACAAATCCGTCATTAATGACGAACTTGTTCCAAGTTCTACCCTCTCTGCAATTGAGCAATATATCTTTAAAATCGACATCATTAGCGTATTGCTCTTTTATAGTTTCAAGTCCAAAAATTTTGAAGTCAAGTTGTGATAACATGGTATAGCGTCTAGACAATGCATCGGCAATAACATTCTCCTTCCCTTTCTTGTGCTTAATAACATAAGGAAAAGATTCAATAAATTCAACCCATTTTGCATGTCTACGGTTCAGTTTGCTTTGACTTCTAATATGCTTGAGTGATTCATGATCAGAATGTATAACAAACTCCTTAGGCCATAAATAATGTTGCCATGTCTCCAAAGTCCGAACTAGTGCATAAAGTTCTTTATCATATGTTGAATAATTCAGACTAGGCCCAATGAGTTTTTCACTAAAGTATGCTACTGGTTTGCCTTCTTGCAATAGAACACCACCTAAACCAATGCCGCTAGCATCACATTCTAATTCAAACATCTTATTGAAATCAGGTAATTGCAGCAAAGGGGTGTGTGTGTAAGCTTATCTTTAAGAATAGTGAAGGCTTCCTCTTGTGCGTCGCTCCAAACAAATGGCACATTTTTATTTGTGAGTTCATTGAGCGGTGCTACAATGGTGCTAAAATCCTTCACGAACCGCCGGTAGAACCCAGCAAGTCCGAGAAAACTTCGTACCTGTGTGACCGAGTTAGGGGTCGGCCAACTCTGGATCGCTTCAACCTTGGCTTTATCAACTTCAATTCCCTGCGCTATCACAACATAGCCAAGAAAAGCGACTCAATCCGTGCAAAAAGTGCACTTCCCGATATTACCAAATAAACATGCAGCACGCAGAGCAGAAAAAACAGCACGCAAATGGTCTAAGTGTTCCTCTAGTGACTTTCTATAAATCAAAATATCATCGAAATATACTACCACAAATCGTCCAATAAAAGCTCGCAAAACTTCATTCATTAGTCTCATGAAAGTACTAGGTGCATTAGTCAATCCAAAAGGCATAACTAACCACTCATATAAACCAAATTTAGTTTTGAAAGCAGTTTTCCATTCATCACCTAGTTTCATACGAATTTGATGGTAGCCACTACGCAAGTCCACTTTAGAAAACACAACTGAGCCACTGAGTTCATCAAGCATGTCATCTAATCTAGGAATAGGATGACGATATCGAATTGTAATATTATTGATGGCTCTACAATCAACACACATACGCGAAGTACCGTCTTTTTTAGGAACAAGTAAAATTGGTACAGCACATGGACTAAGGGATTCACGAATGTAACCTTTTTCAAGTAGTTCGTGAACTTGTCGCTGAATCTCCTTAGTCTCCTCTGGATTAGTCCGGTACGGCGCACGGTTGGGTAATGAGGCGCCAGGGATCAAGTCAATTTGATGTTCAATTCCTCTCATAGGTGGCAGCCCCGGTGGTACTTCCTTTGGAAAAACATCATGATACTCCTGCAAAAGGTTAGCGACAATAGGAGGCAAAGAAGAAGGCATATCCTCAAATGAAAACAAAACTTCTTTGCAAATAAGAGCATAACATTCATCAGTATGAGCATCTAACTCAAAAATTTCAGCACGTGTAGCTAAGAAAGATACACCTTTCAATTTAATTTCTTTAGATGTGCTAGGATCAGATTTGTGCAGCTTATTAAATTGTTCTAACTCATCAATAACTTTCTGATTTTCAGATTGAGTACGCTCAATATTTGTGTTTCTACTAGCCCTAGCAAGATCATCTTTTAAAATTTTCTCAGGAGACATAGGGTGTAGAATGATTTTCTTTCCTTTATGTGTGAGAGTGTACTGATTAGTTCTACCATCATGTAAACATTGTTTATCATATTGCCATGGCCTTCCTAGTAACATAGAACAAGCTTGCATAGGCACAATATCGCAATCAATAGTGTCATGGTATGAACCTAAAGAAAAAGGAACTCTCACCATGCGTGTTACCTTTACCTTTCCACCATCATTAAACCATTGAATGTAGTATGGTTGTGGATGTTGTCGCGAAGGTAGGGAGAGCTTCTCCACCATGTCAATGCTTGCTAAATTGTTACAACTCCCTCCATCAATGATGATGCGAACGGAACGCTCCTTGACGACTCCTTTGATGTGGAAGAGGTTGTGACGTTGATCCTTCTTTGCTTTGACAATCTGAGCACTAAGTACACGATGTGATATAAGACTCATGTACTTATCGGCGTCGTCAGCGGTCACATGTTCTTCCTCTTGCACCGGTCTTGTGTCATCGTCTTCATGTGTAGCAAGCAAGGCATATGTGGCTTCATCAAAATCACTAGCAGAGTCGTACTCGCCGTCTTCATGAATGATCAAACACGCTTATTAGGACACTCCTTCATGACATGGCCAAATCCCTTGCAAGTGTGGCATTGGATATCCTTTGTTCTTTTGGAGGAAGCGGACGATGACGATGAACTTTTTGTTGGAATTTGTGTAGTACTTTTCAGTGGTGCCGAAGTGTGTGATGCTGAAGTTGATGAAGAAGGCCCCAGTCGAGAGGTTGCAGGTGCTGTTGTAGAGGTGCGAGTGGACGGGGCAGCAGGAGTGCGCGACGCCCATGTGGAAGTATGACCTGCAGAAAAATTAGGACGCAGTCTGGAATGACCCTGCACTTCATGTTCAGCATGTATAGCAAGATGGAATAAACGGGTCATTGAATGATAATCTTTATAAGCAAGTATGTCATAAATTTCTCTATTCAATCCACCCAAGAACCTAGCCATAGCGGCTTCCTCAGTCTCAACTAAACCACAACGTAACATGCCCATTTGCAATTCTTGATAATAGTCTTCCACAGATTTAGATCCTTGGTTCAAGTGTTGTAGTTTATTCAGCAAGTCACGTTCATAATATCCAGGAACAAAACGGTGACGCATTACTAATTTCAAAGCTTCCCAAGTGGCAGGAATATTATTAGGATGTTTACGACAATGTGCTCTCCACCAAACAGAAGCAAAATCACTAAACTCACTAGTTGCAGCCCTAACTCTTTTATCATCAGGAAAATCATGGCAAGCAAATTTTTGATCAACTAGTAATTCCCAGTCAAGATAAACATCTGGATCATATTTCCCATCAAAAGGAGGCATGACAAATTTAATTCTACCCAAAGAATCGTCATGGCCACGTACCTGAGGACGCTGGTGTCGTCCCATACCTTGTTGATTATTGCGTAGTCGACGATGATCACGATCATTGATATCATTAACTGCATCAGGATCCTCAGAATCACCATCATAGTTGTCATCTTGGATGTCGTCGGCTATCGAGTTGGCGTTGCGAGGACGGGGCTGGTCGACGGCATCGGTGTATGAAAGAGGGTGCCCCGGGTCTCCTAGGAGTACCCGACGAGCTCGTTGCAGACCTGTGTTGGTGGCTGGAAGATGCGGAGCGGAAGTGGAGGCGGCACCTAGACGGGCATCCTGGGCATCAAGACATTTCATAATAGATGCAAGTGTTTGGGTGAACGTCTCATTGCTATCCTCGATCGACTTGAGACGCTTATCAAGTGCGCCCTCGAACGATGTGAACCGCTCGGTGTATGCATGCACATCCTCCTCAAGGCGTGCCACCGTGGCTTTCATGTTGTCTTCTTCACCTGCCATGGTTAGGACGGAACAAGAACAAAATCACAAGTATATTGCTCCGACAGTAACTATAGTGAGGCAGTGGAAAATGTCTCTCAACTCTCGAGCAATTACCAAGCTCTTACCAGTTCTTACCGTGCTGCAGTGGTTGTCGGCCGTTGGCGATGTCAAAAGTGATCAAAAGATTGATATAGCGATTACCAAGGGACCGAACAAGATACGATATAGGAAGTGGAGCTTGGTGAAGGTTTCCTCAACTCACAATATGTGGCACAATTAAGCAAAAAGTAATGCAAGCTGAATAATTGCTCAAACTCCTAACTAGTGCTGGCGGTCGACTAGTAAGAGATAAAGCAATCTAAGCCTAGATACTGAAACAAGGGAGTGGAAACCGATGAAAAATATGATAGCTCTAAGTAGCTAGATATAAGTGAGGTATAAATGCCGTGTAGAATAAAGCTCGAAAGCAGATGATAAATGACGCGGCGATGAACACTATAGCAGTAAAATAATGTCCAGAAAAGAAATATTAGCCCAAAATAGATGCTAGCCGGCCTGATTTTTTTTGCAACCTTTTCTTTTAACTTTTCTTTTGATTTTTTTCACTCTTTTTTTGTTTTTTTTTCTCTTTTTTTTGAGGCCGGTTGCTAGCAGACGTCAGGGACACCGGGGAAAGCTTGCCACCGTGAACAGTGCCGGGGGAGAGCTTGCCGCCGTGAACAGTAACCTTGCCGGGGAAGAGCTTGCCGTCGTGAACAGTAACCTGCTGGGGAAAACTTGCCGCCGTGAACAGTAACCTTGCCGGGGAAAGCTTGCCGCCGTGAACAGTGCCGGGGGAGAGCTTGCCGCCGTGAACAGTAACCTGCCGGGGAAAGCTTGCTGCCGTGAACAGTAACCTTGCCGGGGAAAGCTTGCCGCCGTGAACAGTGCCGGGGGAGAGCTTGCCGCCGTGAACAGTAACCTGCCGGGGAAGAGCTTGCCGCCATGAACAGTAACCTGTCGGGGAAAGCTTGCCGCCGTGAACAGGAACCTTGCCGGGCTACTGGACAAAGGTGCTACTGGACAATATTGTTTTTTGATCATGAACGAGCGGAAGGAATTATGTGGGTGGACAAAAACAGACTGATCTAGTAGATAATTTTACACCCTCACCAATCTAAACCAGCACTCATTCTAGGATGAATGTAACCAAAAATTCAACGATGCAAATACTAGATGCAAAAACTGCTAAAGGCTAAAAAGGTAGGTGTGATGGATGAACTAATCTAATTTTTTTTGTGGGTCTATGGGACAGAAAATGCTAATCTAATAAAACTGTAAATCTCTCACCGATGAACCTGAAAACTAATACCACTTGATGTGATGGTGGCCCGATCTTTCGACGAGAGTGGGGATAATTATCGATTTGGTGGATTTTGACCTTGACGATCCGGCTATACCGTACCCAACGATACGCCTCGACAATCGCTAAACCAATCTCCGATGGTTATTGACCTTGCCGTAGGCACGATCAACCTAAACAACGAGGTTCAAGTTCCTGCAAGCAACTGAAGAACCAGCAAGAACAAAGGTGAATTGCAACTGAAATTGCGGATAATAAACTGACGAACTAGATGGAAAGTTGGGGTTCCACTATGGATCTGACAAGGCGGTAGTCCTACACGTCTCGTAGATGCGAATTGTAGCGATGGCTAGACAATACAATAAAACCCGAGTCTAAACCCTAAACTATAATAGCTATTTATTAACTGTTGCTTCCGATCGAAGGCGGTATCTGTTGTCCACAAATCGGACTGCTCGAGGCCGTACGTGGCTGGTCTTCGTAGACTTTGCGGCAAGCACCTGGCGGCCTGGCCGAAAGCTCTAGGGCCCACCCACATGGTAATGTTGGGCCATTAATCCAAGTCTCTTGTCCTGGTGCACTTCATGCATGCGTATGTGACATGCTTGGTGGATAGGACGTGTGACATGCATGCAAGAGCGTTGCTCCATTTGATCTGAACCCATATTGTCTTCATCTTTAATCTTTCCTTTATTCTCAAGTACAAGCAAATCCAAACATGAGTGTAATATTATATTCTTATTAGTTAAATCATATGTACGAAGAAGCGATAGTACCTGGCCATTAATTTGTCTCGCCCGCGCTCTAGTAATAGGACCAAGTGGAATAACTGATGTAGGAGTTGCGGCGGGTGTAACAATAGAAGAGATGTCCTCATCAGCCGACGACTCGCCATCTCTCAGAATTGATAAACAGCCACACAGAAGGTAATATTTTAAATTCAAACAGCATTGCTTAGCGCATATGAACAAGTTTTCAGCGCACAGGACAAAACGAGCGAGTTTTACTCAAAAATTACATCCATAGTACATTCATCCGCCACAAGGCGGGCACCCTTCAGAACATCCTTATAATAATTCTCGGGCTTGCGATGCTCTTTCCCCGGCAGTGGCCCGTCCTTCACAAGCTTCTCAGCATCCAGCTTGCCCCAGTGCACCTTAGCACGGGCAACGGCCCTACGGGCACCTTCAATGTAGACGGAGCGCTTGATGACTTCGAGCCTTGGACAAGCCTCCACCAGCCGCCGCACCAGCCCGAAATAGCTCCCAGGCTGAGCCTCTCCAGGCCACAGCCGAACTATGAGGCCCTTCATGGCCTGTTCGGCCGCCTTGTGGAGCTCGACCAGTTGCTTCAGCTGGTCGCTTAGGGGCACGGGGTGTCCGGCCTCAGCGTACTGACACCAGAACACCATCTCCGTCAAGCTGCCCTCCTTGGCTCGATAGAATGCGGCAGCATCGGACACACTCCGGGGAAGATATGCGAACGCGCCTGGAGAACTCCGGATTCGGGTAAGTAACAAGTAACTCACGCTTATGTGTTTGCTTTGCATAAAGAATGCCTTACCCGCCGCTATCTTCTTCACCTCATCCAACTCCTGGAGGGTCTTCTGGGATTCGGCCTTGGCAGACTTGGCACTTTCAATAGCCGCCGCGAGCTCGGATGCTCGCGTCCTTGAGTCACGCTCCAAACTCTCATGATTTTCCATGAGAGCCTGGAGCTCTTGCCGCACCTTGCCAACCTCGGCCTCATACCTCTCCCGCTCGGTGCGCTCCGAGGCTGCCCTCTTCTCGGCCTCGTCCAGCGCTTGCTTAAGGGTCGCCACCTCAGACGTGGCCCCTACAATAGCCACGATAATCCTGTCATTTTTTGCAATTGCACCTTTCTTACATATATATATTTAAACAAGGTATTTTTTACCTTCATTGTCCTCGAGCTGCTTCTTGGCACGCCCGAGCTCTTGCTCGGACCGCTCGAGGTCCTGCTTTAGCATGTCCACTTCCGCAGTCAGTGCGGCGGACGCAAGCAGAGAAGCCTGCATACGCATATTGACTCCTTTTTGTTAGACTCCTGCGAATTTTATTTGATCCTCTATTCGGCTTTTCTTCCCGAACGCCAAACAGAGCATCAGGGGCTACTGTCTATGCGGTAATATTATTTACACATTCTTTACTTACCTCAAAGCCTGTTAAAAGGCTAGTACAAGCTTCAGTCAGTCCGCTCTTGGCGGACTGAACCTTCTGGATCACCGCACTCATAATAGTGCGGTGCCCCTCGTCGATGGAGGCGCCTTGGAGCGCCTCCAACATATTGTTCGGCGCCTCCGGTTGGGCGGAGGTCACCGGCACGATGGGCTTGCTCCTCTTGGAAGGAGGTCGTCCGCCGGACTCTGGAACCTTTGAAGGTTCCGGAGTGGTGTCCGGCCTAGGCCGAACTTGGAGCCCTGGGGGGTCTCATCTCCTTTGCTCCTGGAGTCCGGGAGGTCACCTTGCGGCGCCTCCAGGACCACCTCCTCCCGGATTGGAACCTGTTGGGACAACACTTCGGTGTCATCCATAGGGCGGGGGGAGGAAGCCGTCGGAAGCGAGTTCACGTCCGACGAGTCCAGTGAGCCGCTCGACGACGCGTCGAGCCGGTCTTTGGGTGGGCTGCATAAACACATTCGACATAAGGGAAAGCTGTGCAATAAACGAATACTATGAATTACTCTGGTATCCGGATACTTACGATTTGGCCAGGGGCTTGGCCCTGGGCGCCCACTCCTCCTCGCCGTCGTCGACGTCGGTGGAGTAGTCCGGAGAAAGGGTTTTCCCCTTCTTGGACCCTTCGGCCTCCCCAGTTGGGGCGGCCTTCCTTTTCTTCCCTTCCCCCGCCGGAGGGGGAGGGGTCTCTTCTTCCTCCTCCTCGTCTTCATGGGAGGAGTGCGTCTTGGATTCGTCGGACGGTGAATCCAACACCTCCAGGCGCCGGGCACTCTTTCGAGTCCCCGCGGCCTTTTTTGCGGCCTTCTTCTCCGGCACCGCATAGGGTGCCAGAACCAGCAGCTTCGCCAAGTGGGCGTCGGCTGGGTCTTCGGGCAAAGGCGCCGGACAGTCGATCCGTCCGGACTTCGCCTGCCAATCCTGTCAAAGGTAAGGGAGCTTAGATCCCGCACAGAGTTAAACTATGAAAAACTAGTGCCCTGTAAAAGGTACAAAAAACTTACCGCACTAGCATGACGCTGCGCGCTGAATCCGCGATCCTCAGTAGCGGATGAGGGAGCCTCGGCGCCTTTGAAAAGCACCTTCCAGGCATCTTCGTACGTCGTGTCGAAGAGCCTGCTCAGAGTTCGGTGCTGTGCCGGATTGAACTCCCACAGATTGAAGGCCCGTTGTTGACACGGGAGGCTCAGGCGGATGAGCATAACCTGGACTACGTTGACAAGCCTGAGCTGCTTGTTCACCAGGGATTGGATGCATGTTTGCAGTCCAGTCACCTCCTTTTGGTTGCCCCACGACAGGCCCGTCTCTTTCCAGGACGTGA
Organism: Triticum aestivum; assembly: GCF_018294505.1. Taxonomy (NCBI): domain Eukaryota; kingdom Viridiplantae; phylum Streptophyta; class Magnoliopsida; order Poales; family Poaceae; genus Triticum; species Triticum aestivum. The sequence continues at coordinate 92,573,708 of NC_057797.1, read as the reverse complement.
GCCGCGTTGGGGGTCTAGACCGGAACTCGGGGGCTGCGACCCACTTAGGGTCGCGCGGCTCGGTGATGTAAAACCACCCCGATTGCCACCCCTTCAGGGTCTCCACAAAGGAGCCCTCAAGCCATAGGACGTTGACCATCTTTCCCACCATGGCGCCTCCGCACTCCGCCTAGTTGCCATGCACCACCTTCGGCTTGACGTTGAAAGTCTTGAGCCATAGGCCGAAATGGGGGCGGATGCGGAGGAAGGCCTCGCACACGACGATAAACGCCAAGATGTTGAGGACAAAATTCGGGGCCAGATCGTGGAAATCCAGGCCATAGTAGAACATGAGCCCCCAGACAAATGGATGGAGAGGGAAACCTAGTCCGCGGAGGAAATGGGGGAGGAACACCACCCTCTCATGGGGCCTAGGAGTGGGGATGAGCTGCCCCTTTTCGGGAAGCCGGTGCGCAATGTCGTTCGACAGGTATCCAACCTTCCTTAGTCTTTTGATGTGCCCCTCCGTGACGGAGGAGACCATCCACTTGCCTCCCGCTCCGGACATTGCTGGAGAAGGTTGAGGTGGGGAGTGCGGACTTGGGCGCTGGAGCTTGAGTGCGCAAGAATGGATAGGCGAAGGAGGAAGAAGGCGTAGGTAAAAAGGTGGATCCTTATCCCCTTATATGGGTGGACGCAACTACGTGTCCCCACCAGCCTGGTAAAACTCGCTTATCTCCCAAGCGCCATAATCAATGGCGCGGTTGGGTTACCCACGCCCGTATTGATGAGAATCCCGAAATAAGGGGACACGATCTCTGCTTTAACAAGACATGCCAAGGAAACCGCCTCGCATAACGTGTTGAGATGGGACAGTAAAACGGTTCGAATAAAAGCTTTGCCGTGGTGTGATGTCACACTACGGAATACGTCAGCAGATTATATTTGTGTAAATATTATTCTCTCTATGGCAATATGTGGAAACTTATTTTGCAGAGCCGGACACTATCCTTGTGTTTAAAATCTTCTATGAAGTAGTTGGAGGAGGAACCCGCCTTGCAATGCCGAAGACAATATGCGCGCCGGACTCGTCGTCATTGAAGCCTGGTTCAGAGGCTACTGAGGGAGTCCTGGATTAGGGGGTGTTCAGATAGCCGGACTATACCTTCAGCCGGACTCCTGGACTATGAAGATACAAGATTGAAGACTTCGTCCCGTGTCCGGAAGGGACTTTCCTTGGCGTGGAAGGCAAGCTTGGCGATGCAGATATTTGGATCTCCTACCATTGTAACCGACTCTATGTAACCCTAACCCTATCCACTGCCTATATAAACCGGACGGTTTTAGTCCGTAGGACAACATACACATCAACAATCATACCATAGGCTAGCTTTTAGGGTTTAGCCTCTTCGATCTCGTGGTAGATATACTCTTGTACTACCCATATCATCAATATTAATCAAGCAGGACGTAGGGTTTTACCTCCATCGAGAGGGCCCGAACCTGGGTAAAACTTCGTGTCCCTTGCCTCCTGTTACCATCCGGCCTAGACGCACAGTTCGGGACCCCCTACCCGAGATCCGCTGGTTTTGACACCGACAAAGACTCTCAAAATAATCTAAGTGAAGCATGAGAGATCAATAGTTTCTATAAAACAAATCCACCACTGTGCTCTAAAATATATAAGTGAAGCACTAGAGCAAAATTATATAACTCAAAATATATAAGCGAAGCACATAGAGTATTCTAACAAATTCCAAATCATGTATGGCTCTCTCAAAAGGTGTGTACAGCAAGGATGATTGTGGTAAACTAACAAATAAATACTCAAATAATACAAGACGCTCCAAGCAAAACACATATCATGTGGCAAATAAAAATATAGCTCCAAATAAAGTTACCAATAGAAGTAGACGAAAGAGGGGATGCCTTCCGGGGCATACCCAAGCTTTGGATTTTAGGTGTCCTTAGATTATCTTGGGGGTGCCATGGGAATCCCCAAGCTTAGGCTCTTTCCACTCCTTGTTCCATAATCCATCAAATATTTACCCAAAACTTGAAAACTTCACAACACAAAACTTAAAGTAGAAAATCTCGTGAGCTCCGTTAGCGAAAGAAAACAAAAGACCACTTCAAGGTACTGTAATGAACTCATTCTTTATTTATATGGGTGTTATACCTACTGTATTCCAACTTCTCTATGGTTTATAAACTATTTTACTAGCCATATATTCACCAAAATAAGCAAACAACACACGAAAAACAGAATCTGTCAAAAACAGAACAGTCTGTAGTAATCTGTAGGTAGCGCAAGATCTGGAACCCCCAAAATTCTAAAATAAATTGCTGGACGTGAGGAATTTATATATTAATCATCTGCAAAAATAATTAACTAAATAAAACTTTCCAAATAAAAATGGCATCAGTTCTCGTGAGCGCTAAAGTTTCTGTTTTTTTACAGCAAGTTCAACAAGACTTTCCCCAAGTCTTTCCAACGGTTCTACTTGGCAAAAACACTAATTAAACACAAAAAACACAACCAAAACATAGGATAGATAATTTATTTATTACTAAACAGGAGAAAAAAGCAAGGAATAAAAATAAAATTGGGTTGCCTCCCAACAAGCGCTATCGTTTAACGCCCCTAGCTAGGCATAACAAGCAAGAATAGATCTAGGTATTGCCATAATAGTAAGTTAGATTATTAAAACTCATTTCATATTCTCTACGTTCAGCAGCAAGTTTTCTTTGAGGCAAGCAAAAGTAATCAAAAGGGCTAAATTTATTGGGACAAAAGTCTCCAAGATCAACCTTGGGAGGTATAGGTTCCTCCTTCGGTCCTTCATATTGCACAACCAATTCATCATTATAAGCATTCTTTTGACAGAACTTTGTGAGCCTATATTCAAGAGAATATCCCAATTCATTATTTCGAATAGCCAAATCATCATTAAGTTCAGAAATTCTATCAACTAAACCATTGGTAGGCACCCTCTTTCTAAGATTTTCATTGAAAGCAACATAGATTAGAGATTGAAAAAGCATTATCTCTTCTTGATCAAAGAGGATGGCATCTACGGGAGGACGGCAAGCGTTCACCCTATAATGCGCAAAGATTTCTTTGGCCTCTTTTATTATGAATCTAAACTCATGAGCCAAAAAGATAGTAGCGACACGCTTAACAGAAGAATGCTCAATATTAGAAAATTCCAGAAAAATCCTTTGTATGGAAGGATGCAAGTGCATGAATTGTCTTTCAAGTTCAACTACAAGCATGGCAATAGCGCCCGCAAGGCTACTAGTTCTATGAAGGATAGAACTACCCATAGAAGGTAAAGACCGGCACAAATAAAGAAATCTTGAATAACTCCTTTTCCAATAATAATACCACTACCAACACGGAGTCTTTTTATATGTGAGATAGTGGGTTCTTTAGTAGGAGCATCAGAATTATTATCAGCCATAGTTTCCCCAATTTCAGACATAGAGGCAGAAGGTAAAGGACTAGCCATAACGACAAGCAAACAAACTAACACACAAGCAAACAAAAAGCAAGTGGGAAAAAAGAGGAAAATAGAGGGAGGATAGAGAGAGAGAGAGGGCAAATAAAACGGCAAGGGTGAAGTGGGGGGAGAGGAAAACGAGAGGCAAATGGAAAATAATGTAATGCGGGAGATAAGGGTATGTGATGGGTACTTGGTATGTTGACTTTTGCGTAGACCTCCCCGGCAACGGCGCCAGAAATCCCTCTTGCTACCTCTTTTAGCACTGCGTTGGTTTTCCCCGAAGAGGAAGGGATGATGCAGCAAAGTAGCATAAGTATTTCCCTCAGTTTTGAAGAACCAAGGTATCAATCCAGTAGGAGGCTACGCGCGAGTCCCTCGCACCTGCACAAAACAAATAAATCCTCGCAACCAACGCAAATAGGGGTTGTCAATCCCTATAGGGCCACTTACGAGAGTGGGATCTGATAGATATGATAAGATAATATTTTTGGTGTTTTTATGATAAAGATGCGAAGTAAAATAAAGGCAAAGTAAATAGCAGAGTAAATAACTAAGTAGTAGGAGATTGATATGATAAAGATAGACTCGGGGCCATACGTTTCACTAGTGGCTTCTCTTGAGAGCATAAGTATTCTATGGTGGGTGAACAAATTACTGTTGAGCAATTGACAGAATTGAGCATAGTTATGAGAATATCTAGGTATGATCATGTATATAGGCATCACGTTCGAGACAAGTAGACCGACTCCTACCTGCATCTACTACTATTACTCCACTCATCGACCGCTATCCAGCATGCATCTAGAGTATTAAGTTAAAAACAGAGTAACGCCTTAAGCAAGATGACATGATGTAGAGGGATATACTCATGCAATATGAAGAAAACCCCATCTTGTTATCCTCGATGGCAACAATACAATACATGCCTTGCTGCCCTTACTGTCACCAGGAAAGGACATCGCAAGATTGAACCCAAAGCTAAGCACTTCTCCCATTGCAAGAAAGATCAATCTAGTAGGCCAAACCAAACTGATAATTCGAAGAGACTTGCAAAGATAACCAATCATACATAAAAGAATTCAGAGAAGATTCAAATATTATTCATAGATAGACTTGATCATAAACCCACAATTCATCGGTCTCAACAAACACACCGCAAAAAGAAGATTACATCGAATAGTTCTCCACAAGAGAGGGGGAGAACATTGTATTGAGATCCAAAAAGAGAGAAGAAGCCATCTAGCTACTAACTATGGACCCGTAGGTCTGAGGTAAACTACTCACACTTCATCGGAAGGGATATGGTGTTGATGAAGAAGCCCTCCGTGATCAATGCCCCCTTCGGCGGAGCTCCGGAACTGGCCCCAAGATGGGATCTCGTGGATACAGAAAGTTGCAGCGGTGGAATTTGGTTTTTGGCTCCATATCTGATCTTTGGGGGTACGTGGGTATATATAGGAGGAAGAAGTACATCAGTGGAGCAACAGGGGGCCCACGAGGGTGGAGGGTGCGCCTGAGGGGGGGGGGGGGGTAGGCGCGCCCCCTACCTCCTGGCCTCCTGTTACGTGTCTTGACGTAGGGTCCAAGTCTCCTGAGTTGTATTCGATGAGAAAATCACGTTCCCGAAGGTTTCATTCCGTTTGGACTCCGTTTGATATTCCTTTTCTTCGAAACCCTAAAACAGGCAAAAAATAGCAATTCTGGGCTGGGCCTCCGGTTAATAGGTTAGTCCCAAAAATAATATAAAAGTGGATAATAAAGCCCAATAATGTCCAAAACAGTAGATAATATAGCATGGAGCAATAAAAAATTATAGATACGTTGGAGACGTATCACTCAGAGATTCAGATGTTGAGGGTTTTAAATCTGAAGAAGAAGTTGAAGTGAAGGACAAACATGGACAGAAGAAAAAGAAGAAGAAGGTAAAGCTTAAAAGATTCAGGCCTGAGAACATGAAGGAACTTGATTTCCACATTGGCATGGTGTTTCTATCAGTCATTGAGATTAGAGGAGCAATACATGAGTACATTGTGCAGAATAGAGTGCATATCAAATACCTTAAGAATGATAAGCAGAGAGTTAGGGCTCATTGTGTGGAGGGTTTCCATTGGTATTTGTTTGCTGCACCTGACAGCAGGACAAAGAGCTTTGTGGTGAAGAAATACATTGGAGAACACACATGCTCAAAGGAATGGGAGCTGCAACAGTTTACTACAAGATACTTAGCAAATAGATATTTGGAAAAATTCAGGGCAGATGGGAAAATGTCTCTTCAGGACTTTGCAAGGATAGTGCAGCTTGATTTCAATATGACCACAACAAGGAGCAAACTTTCAAGAGCCAGAAGGATTGCACTAAAGCAAATAAAAGGAGATGAACTGAAGCAATATGACATGCTATGGGACTATGCAGAAGAAATAAGAACAACTAATCCTGGGAGCAGCATGTTTCTAACAGTTAAGGATGGGAAGTTTGAGAGCCTGTACATGTCATTGGATGCTGCCAAAAGAGGGTTTTTAGCTAGTTGTAGACCTGTCATATGCATTGATGGGTGTCACCTAAAGACTAGATATGGGGGAATTATGTTGACTACTGTTGGAATTGATCCCAATGATTGTATCTTCCCTATTGCCATAGGTATAGTAGAAGTTGAGGACAAGAACACATGGATGTGGTTTTTGAACACATTAAAAGAGGAACTTCTCATACGCAACGCTGCCCCATGGACACTGATGAGTGATAGACAAAAGGTATCTTAGTATGTAATGCACACTTCCTTTATTATTTGTGTTTTCATGTGTTTTTTTGGTAATGTAATTGTATTTCTATGTGAATGCAGGGGTTGATCAATGCAGTAGAAGTTGTTTTCCCTGATGCTGAACATAGATTTTGTGTAAGGCATCTACATCAGAACTTTGCCAAGAACTGGAAAGGGGATATCCTGAAAAACAAATTGTGGCAAATTGCAAGGGCCAGCACTAGGGCAGATTGGCTTGCAAGAATGGCAGAGATGAAAGAGTTGACCCAGGAGGGATATGAGTATTTGGAGGCAATTAATCCTAGAACTTCCTAAGTGTGACCTACTTCTCAATAACAATTGTGAAGTTTTCAACAGGTCAGTTATCCTCTGCCTTTAATGATTTGAATGATCTCTCTACTTGTGAGCTGCTAGATAACTAACATAGTATCACATAATTTACTATGTAGGTATATCCTTGATGCTAGAGAGTTGCCCATTATTACTATGTTAGAAAAGATCAAGGATCAGTTGACTACTAGATATTATAGCAAAAATAAGGAGGTAGAGGAGTGGTGTGGGACTCTATGTCCAAAGATAAGGAAGAAACTGGACAAATAGATAAAGATGTCTAATAACTGCATTGCATACCCTGCTGGAAAAGGGATTTTCAAAGTCAAAGGTTTGACTAGACAGTACACTGTTGACATACTTAAGATGTTGTGTACACGCAAATACTGGCAGCTCACTGGAATTCCATGTAGACATGGTATTTCTTGTTTAAGGCATGATAGAATTAAACCTGAAGATGTGGTGTCACATTGCTACAACATAGCTGCATTTAAGAAAGCTTATGGTCATGTCATAATGCCAACTAGAGATCCTAAAGATTGGCCCAAAACTAATGGTGTTGCGATTAAACCACCAAGGTATGAGAAAGTTGTTGGAAGGCCTAGTACAAAAACAAAGAAGAATCATGTTGAGGAGGAAGAGGGAAGAAGGATGAGTAGACATGGAATTGTAGGCCATTGTAGTGTTTGCAATACAGAAGGACACAACAAGAGAAAGTGCCCTCAGCTAGGAAGGGGTCCAGCAGGAGCAACTGGTCAAGATGCAGCTGGTCAAGCAGCACCTGTTGGTGAAGATGCACCTGCTGAAGCAACACCAGCTGGTGAAGATGCACCTGCTGCTCAAGCCGGAGCTTGTCAACCAGCAACAAAAAGCAACCAAGAAAAAGCTTCCAGTTAAGAGGAAGATTTTGTCCAAACCAAAGGTACAATTAATTATCCTGTTCTGATCTATATTTTGCTGGCTCTAGTGTGGCTGGTCTCTATTTGTATCTTGCAAGGAAACTGCTAGCACTAGTGTGGCTGCATCTACCACAACACATGTGTATGAGCAGAATGTTTCAGTGTTGGAGATACTACAGGAACAAGTATGTTGTAATACTCAAGTTAACTATGTTGATGTCAAACCGTTTCAAACTCAAAATATTTGTTGTTCTTTCAGGCCATATCAACTCAGCAGTCTCAAACCACTGCTCAAGGCCCTCTACCAGAAAGTGCATTCATTGAAAACTGTAGAGATGCTATTCCAAAGCCAAGACCTACTACAACAACTCTTGGTTTAAAAAGGCAGAGGAAGAAAAGGGTAGTGAAGACCAAGGAGAACATAGTTCCTGAAGTATAGAAGAAGAAAAGTGTTCTGATGCTGTAGTTTGAGCTTGAAAACAAAAAAGCTTCTTTTGGGCTAGCACTGATTGGTTTGAAATTAAACCTAGTGTTCTCATGATGTAGGTTTCATCCAAACCATCAACAATGTCTTTTGAACTAGACAAGCAGGGCATGTTTATGTGCTTGCCTAGTACTAGTATGGCCAAGTGAACTATTCTATGAACTATGCAATGTTGGAAATGAACTATTATGTGAGCTTTGTTGTTCTACATGTCAATGCATTCTTGTGAATGTTTCAAAAGCTAATCAGCAATGCGGATGATCGCCTCGACTATCCACAAGACCAAAAATGAGCTAACCATCATTGTGGACGATCGCCGCGACCGTCCGCATTAACCAAAAATAAGTTATTCAAGAATGCGGACGATCACGTCGATCGTCCGTGAAACCAAAAATAAGCTAACCATCATTGGGGACGATCGCCGCGACCGTCCACGTTGACCAAAATGAAGCTATTCATCAATGTGGACGATCGCCGCGACCGTCCACGAGACAAAAAAGAGTAAAAATAAGCTAACTTTCATTCAAATCAAACACTTCATTTAGATCAAAATGCTTCCAAAATCTCAATCTTGCTTTTCAATTCAGATTAAACACTTCATTCAAATAGTTCATCCCAATAGTGCTTACATGTACTTCATTCATTTCAGAGCCACTACATAAACCATCACAGCCAACAAAGTGACAATACAAAACAAGAACATCCTAACTAAGCAGACCAGCTCATCCAGCTTCTTCACAACATCAATCATCACACAATTGCAAATCTTCTGGACTTCAACACCTCTGTCTTCTTCCTCCTCTGCCTCTTCACTTTCTATGTCGCCCAATGAATGACCACAGATACCTCCAGATCTTCCTGTTCTTGCAGTAGGTATGTGACCATTCTTAACCAGAAAATCAAAATAGTTATCTGGGCCATCTTCCTAGTAGTAGTGCTGGCATGGATTCATTCCAACCTGGACGAATTTGACACATTCAGAAAAAGAGAAATGGGATAGAGTCAAAGATAAAGGCTTCAAAACATCAAACTCTTGGTTCTTACACGATGGTTGGGGCACTTGTAGAACACCCATCCAGGGTTGGCAATAGATTTCGAACGAAACACAATGGTGTCACGAACATGGCAGCAAGGACAAGCCACGAGCGACAACATACCAAACGAAATTGGAGCTTACACCGGCAGCGGCGGCGACGCTGATGACGACGCTACCATGCTCCTCTTCTTCAACTGCTTCCCTGCCAAGGAGCTTGAAGTGCCGGCCATGGCTAGGGTTAGGGCACAGGAGAGACAGAGAGGGATTTGGGGAAGAAATAGAGCAAGGGACCGGGGAATGTGAAGAAGAGTGTTTCTAGGGGGTTTTCTGTAAAAAAAAGAGCAGCCTCCGTAGCCCCTGTGTCGACGTGGCGTGGGTCAAAGTGCCACGAGGGCAGGTCAGCGAGCGCTAGTGAAGAAAAGGACCTCGGGTGAACCACTTATGAAAGAATTGGGACCTAAAGATGCATTTTCAAAGAAATAGGACTAAAGTGGCACAACGATGAAACTTTTAGGACCTCCAGTGCATTTAACTCTATAAGAGAGCTTAGTGCGATGGAGTGGAGCACGCAGCTGCGCGGTGGGCACAAAGCGAACTATTCTTTTGCCTTTTACTAAAGAATACCGTGTGCACGCCACAATAAGAAGCATAACTTAATTTTTATAGGGCGCCTCTTCTTTGAAGCGGCCCCACCAAATTGAAATTGCAAAAATTAATTTTGAAGGTTCTGTGCTCATATGTGTAGTAACTACTAGCAAACTTTTTGTAACTTAAAAATACAAAAAATGTCATCTCTTAAACATGGTGATGTTTTATGTTTGTCCATATGAATTTGTTTTTATGTTGAACAATTGTTTTGGTTCCCATGAATTTCTTTCCACATCCTTGTATGCGTTGAACTACCTGATTTAGAGTTATATGTAGAAAATATCTTGCAGTAGTTTCTAGACAGCTTGATTTATAGTTCAGTAATTTCTAGACAGCTTGATTTAGAGTTCTATGTAGAAAATGCTTGCAAAATTTCCTAGTAGATGATTAGGAACATGTATGAAACCTCCCTGGCAGTAGAAAAAATAAATGAAATCATGATATTGATTTGTCAAAGGACATTAAAATAATGTTAAATGCTAGATTGACGATACACTTGTCAAAACAAGCGCCGCATCAACTGCCACTGGCAAACCCGCTTGCCAAACCCCTATAGGGTATTAGTTCATGGGGCATATGTTCATTTTGTACATACCAAAGAAAATATATTTATCCTTTTTTCGAGTAGGTTTTGCCTGTCAGCGACATGGCCACACACAAGAAAAGAAGTAAGTTTTTTAGTCCACAAGCCCACATGTAACTGCAACAAAGGAAAAATTATCCCAAAATTGTCTCGGATGCGGTCAAAGGGCTTTGTTCTAACGAAAACGATGCTCAAGGCGATTTTTTTCTCGAATATGCACGAGTGTGCATATTATATATTAAAGAAGAAAGGCAAAAGCATGCCTCCACCAAGATTACAAGGGTTGCATTACAATGGACTACTCATTACTCGCCCACCACTCTAGCCGAAGGAAGAAGGGGTCTACATTCCCTTTGAACTTGCCGGCTAGCAACCATAACCTTCCCTCCGACCTAACCCTACCGATAAGTCTAGCAATTGAAGGCGATGCCCCATCAAAGACAATCGCATTCATATGCTTCCACATCTCCCAAAGTACTAGTAGGAAGATAGTATGGAGATCCTTCCGATTGTTGTTGTCCATCCCCTGCTTGTCCCTTAGCCATAGGGCAAGTGAATCATGTGCCATCAACGACCATTCCAGCTTGCCCAAAGCCTCGGATACCACCGCCCATACCGATCTCGCAACCACACACGTGAGTAGCACGTGATTGATGGTTCCATCCTCCTGGTCACATAAGGGGCATGGATGGAGGCTGCCAGAAGCGTAGTCTTTGATAGGACTAGCTACGCCCCTCTTATTCTGGCATTCTGCAGTTCAGTCCACATATACTACCCCTTTCATTGACACCAATGCATATGTAGTGTAGCTCCTTGCTTGCGAGTACTTTGGATGAGTACTCATGGTTGCTTTGCTCCCCCTTTTTCCCCTTTCTATACCCGATTGTTGCGACCAGATGATGGAGTCCAGGAGCCAGATGCCACTGTCGACGACGACTCCTACTACTCTGGAGGTGCCTACTACTACGTGCAGGCCGCTGACGACGACCAGTAGTAGTTTAGGAGGTCCCAGACAGGAGGCCTTGCCTTTTCGATCGTTGCTACTTTTGTGCTAGCCTTCTCAAGGCATACTTGTTTAACTTATGTTTGTACCCAGATATTGTTGCTTCCGTTGACTCTTGTGTTTTTGAGCTTATGTATTCGAGCTCTCGAGGCCCCTGGCTTGCAATATAAAGCTTGTATTATTTTAATTTATGTCTAGAGTTGTGTTGTGATATCTTCCCGTGAGTCCTTGACCTTGATCGTACACATTTGCGTGTATGATTAGTGTACGGTCAAATCGGGGGTGTCACAAGTTAGTATCAGAGCCGACTGCCTGTAGGAATCCACCTTCCACACTCCTTGGCCGAAGTCGAGTCTAGTCACTGAAAAACTTTTACTAACATGGCTGTGTGTCCTACGGGCCCACGTCGCCATTGGGTGGTATTAGGATCTTTTATTCCTCGACCTATACTATGGGACTCTGATCTCTCTTCTATTCGGGTTATAATGAATTTACTAACTCTGACTCTAGGTTCTCGTAACTACTTCCTCTCGGAGAGCCCTTGCATTCTAGATGATGGCTTGATTCATCAGAAGATTCCGAAGTTACTCTCCGATGTTCTCTCGAGACTTTGTGACCACCGCTTTTGCTATTCTCGACCATCGATAAATCCTTAAGGATAACTACTTACACTTGTCGCTCATACCTTCGTACCCAGTTGCCCTTTTATTACTTGATACCCTAAAAAATTCTTTGATATTTCGAGAATCCTTTGTGTCTACTGCTTGCAGCTCTTTTCTACATTAATACCCCTACGGATAATTCCTCACACTTACTAAGTGTCCGCTCATTCCCAGTTGTTCATGTGTTTCACAAAGGTCTTCGAAATCCCATTTGATCTTTCAAAAATCCTCAGCAGCTTATTGCTCTTAAAATTCTTGCTTGCTTGCATTATGGTTAATCCCATAAGTATAGTAATCTTATTGGCATCCTTTGCCACTATCATTTTGAGCCCATTGATTCAATAAGTGCGAATGCTCGCGTTCCTCAACCAGATGCTAGAATTCATCCTTCCGACTCAGACGTCATTTTAAACATGAGCTGGATATCGAACAATCAAATTGCCATCGATTGTACCCCTAAGGCTATTCAACTTATCCATTCCTAATCAGAGCATTACTTCTGACCGCTTTCCTTGGAATTCATAATTCCTTTGCATTTGAGCTTTGAGTTAGTCAGTTGTTTCTATAACCTGATCTCCTTGCATTCTTTCTTCCTCTGGTTGAGTACCGATGCTCACATCAGATCCCTTGTGGACCACCAGACCCTTTTGTCGGATTTTATCCGACAACGTCCTTCATATTCAATAAGCTTGTGAGCCTTTCCTCATATACATAATGCCTTTGTTAAATTGTATCCTCTGCTTTCTCAAGCATGATCTACTATCGAGTTTGTATTATTTACTATTGAAGTTTGTGGTATATGTTTCTACGATGCCCCGATGGGTTGAACCTATGCCTTCCTTAATCTATGTGAACCCGAAAGATTTCACGGGTCATACTTATCTAGTATTGCACCTGGTAAAACTTTTAACAACTATTGTCATTTTCAAAAAAGCGAGAGGTGAATGGAAGGTTATACATTGAAGAAGTGGGAGTCGACCTTGAACTTTGTGTTCATGTCCATGGACACGATGTATATCCTATCATGGAAGTTTCATGTAATAATAAATATTCCCTTGATATATTCTCATTTGGTATCTGTCAATTGATCCTTTGCAATCGTGGTTCCGACCATATTGTTCTTCTTTGATCCCATTTCTCGGACGAGTTGAAGTACTTGTTTCCGGTTGGTCAATACACCTATCCAACCTCTATTCTACTATACCTTTGAGTATACCCTCTGGTATCTCGAGAATATCATGGAACTACATAACTTCTTATGAGTTCTTCATCAACTATTATTATCACCGATTCCAACCCCCCGGGGTTCCGAGTTTATAGTCACTCGAGAACATCAATAAGTGAATCGATTCCACACTCTGATTAAACAACTCTTAGTAATCTTCATTGCTTACAAGTTTAATAATCCTTCAACTCATTCCTAGCCTGATTGACTATATCATTATCGTCTAATTTTAACTGTGCTACCTAGTCCTTATTCTCGGAGCACAACTTTCGACGACAAGTTAAGCTTACGTCGATCTTCCTCGTCATACCCTTTCACCTTAGAAAACAAGCTTGATTTCGAGTTTGTGTCGTACCCATGGTTCAAATAACCTTTCTCTTCATCATTCCTTTGACTTGATGTCATCGTCGATCAATTACATCTTCATGAAATCTCTCGACAAATATGTCGTGATCATCATCAGCATTCTGAGCTCTTCCAGGATATCAATTGAATTCATGATGAGAAATACCATCCTTGCCCTCGATGATTTATGTTATCATCGACCACCTTATTGCTTTCCCTCCAACACAAACTTGTTCGTGTTTTGAGTTATACCTTGGTTTCCTTGCTATCTAGTTTATATTATGTTCTACCTTGAAGTATTACTGTCTACTATAACGAGGATATTGTGAGGATTTCTGCACCTCTTAAGAATTTTTGGTATGGTGATACTTCTCACCTTCACCATTCTTTCTTGGTCCCTGTGTTGATTCTAACCAGGATACCAACAAGTGAACGGTACTATTTGGAATCTGCCCCTCTAGTAACCCTATTGCTTTGAAGTTAATGGTCAATAGTTCATTCTTAGACTATTGGTTATTGAATCACCATTCCAACCTTGATCATGCTACTTAAGCTCATATTTCGGGCGCGCCTTTCAACCAATGTTTAATTGTGTATGTTTTCCTCGAGCATACATCATTATACCATTTGATCTGACAAATGTTATCCTCTTGTTCACATAATTGTGGAAATCCATCTTTTTGGAAATCTCAATGAATTGTTGCTGAGTCCATCAGCCACCTCCTCCTCCTCTCCTTGGCTTAATGATGCACTCTTGTTTTGGTACTCGCTTCCATGGTTCATTTCCCGAGAATCTTACATTGTCATCTCGTTAATTTGTGTTGCACCTTTTCTTATCAGGCATCCTAAGTCGGTGGTATCCTAACATCAATCGGATTTGAACCTCGGTTAGATATGATGGTTGGAACATATTTCCAAGAGTTATAACATTGGTCTTTATATGACTCGGTAAGGTGATGTCATGCCTAGCACACCTGACTCGAGGACCTATTGATATAATTTTCCCTTTTAGCAAGGCTATCCATTCTTCCATGAGGAAATTGTAAAACTTATTCTATAAGTTGTTCCTGATGAATCCATTGAGTATCCTAAGTCTGACCTTTGTTTGAAGACCATGTCAATGCTATCTCGAAGCATGTCGGTGGTACTCTGATTTTTCAATAAGAACATCTGAAGCACAATGCTAAATTTTCTCTATCATTTATCCTAACACTGTTGTATGGGTAATGTCATGAAATTTCTCTCCCCTCACCTAACGGGTTTTCTACTTAATATCCTGTCATGGTTATCATGCTCTTCTTGTCCTTAGGAAGGGTATACCCCTGAAATATGTGTTTAAACTCTTTCTATTGTTCTATTTGATCTGATAATCGTATTTCCTTTCCATTGTTTTGTTTAACCTTTCTTGTAATCTGACTTAACCGAGTAGTGAGAATTCCCTGCTTAGGTAAGCACCTCGTTGTGCCACTCTGTCAGTAAGACCCTATTAATATTGTTGATAACATTCCGGTAACCACTGATGGATGAGAACTTTACCTATTGGTCTGCCTCGTTCAACGAGCAGGAAGATGGTTCTCTTCATCCCTCGCCCTTGGTACCGATGTTGCTGACATAATTGATAGGCTATCCTCTGACATGCCTTGTTATCATGACTGTGCAAAATATCATCGCCCTTTCTACTTTTAACCCACATGGTGGGCCCATAACCCACAGTTCCATAGGATCGAAACCTGACTCTCCCGTACACCCCCTGTTTTCCATAGTTATTTCTCGCGCGTGACCTCGTATGTAATTCACGAGCCACCTTCCTAGTGACCTATACTGGTATCAGACACAATACTTATTCTCGTTGCTCTGAACCCCTTTTCACACTCCGTTTCAGGCAACAAATGATTGCTTGCCCGCTCAAAACTTCCCATGATACCTCCTTACCTTGCTCTTGACGTCTTTCTTAAATTTCAACTCGAGAGATGCCTCTATGCCACGTTCACTAAGATAGCCCCCAGTTACCTATCTTGTGTTGAGCTCCGTCCTTCCCAAGTCTTTCCTCGTTACTCTACCCTTAAATCTCGGGACGAGATTTCTTGTAGTGGAGGAGAATTGCAACGCCCGGATAATTAAGCTACAGTAAACCTTTGTTAATAATGTCACGTCACCTCGATTATTGTTGCTAATCTCGCGTTAGTTCAAAACCAATTCTGATTCAAATTCAAAATCAGGCAAACAATAAAAGATTTCGAACATTAAAACAAAAGTGTTCGAAATGTGGAAAATAATTCATAGTTAATATTGGTGGAGAAGCCAGCATTTTTCAAAGTGTTTAAAGTTCTAAAATAAATAACACAACGAAAGAACAATTAATTAAATTCCCTTTTAAGAATTGTCAAGATGTAGACTATTTTGAATGTCTACCAAACACTTTGTGGCGGTAGTGTAAACTAAAACATTAATTTAGGGACTAGGTTTAAGTTTTATAAAACTAAAATAAAACAAGAACAAAAGGTAAATAAACAAAACAAAAACAAAACAATAAAAAGAGCCCCCCCTCCCTGCTGGGCCTTGGCCTAGATGGCCAAGCGGCCCAGCCAAACTGCCCAGCCCACCCGGACACCTTCTTCTTCTGTTCACAAGAGGCACAGTGGAGGCTGGTCGCGCGTCCACGCCGCGGATCAGCCGCGTGTCGGCCATCCGCCGGCACCCCCAATCTAATAAGACGGAGCCTGACCGAGTGGACGAACCCTATTCCCTTTTCCTTCCTCCTCTTGCTCGCGTTCATCCGTTCGAAGCTTCCTGGGCCATCGTCCGCAACCACCATCATCATTCTCACAGCCAAACTCATCCCCGAGCCACGAGGAGTTGTCTAGGAGGCGCGCTGTCGGTGTCAAAACCGGCGGATCTCGGGTAGGGGGTCCCGAACTGTGCATCTAAGGCGGATGGTAACAGGAGGCAGGGGACACGATGTTTACCCAGGTTCGGGCCCTCTTGATGGAGGTAATACCCTACGTCCTGCTTGATTGTTCTTGATGATATGAGTATTACAAGAGTTGATCTACCACGAGATCAAAGAGGCTAAACCCTAGAAGCTAGCCTATGGTATGATTGTATGTTGTCCTACGGACTAAAACCCTCCGGTTTATATAGACACCAGAGGGGGCTAGGGTTACACAAGGTCGGTTACAAAGGAGGAGATATACATATCCGTATTGCCTAGCTTGCCTTCCACACCAAGTAAAGTCCCATCCGGACACGGACGAAGTCTTCAATCTTGTATCTTCATAGTCCAACAGTCCGGCCAAAGGATATAGTCCGGCTGTCCGGAGACCCCCTAATCCAGGACTCCCTCAGTAGCCCCCGAACCAGGCTTCAATGACGTTGAGTCCGGCGCGCAGTATTGTCTTCGGCATTGCAAGGCGGGTTCTTCTCCAAATCTTGAATGTCTGTTAAGTAGTGTCCGGCCCCATAAATGTTGGACTTCTTGGCTTCTGTGCTCAATAAGGGCTATCTTCCACGCGTCGAACGAATACGAGGAGCCAGGGCGTTTTTACATTCGCCCCCCTAGCCAGGTAAATAAATTGTCCATTAAAGGGATGGGGATTCTTAGATCCAATCCATACCATCCTCCCACGGCGAGAATCCATCGGAGCGCGCTTCGGAAAAAATCCACTCCAACATGGCCGACCACCGCAGCTCCTCCTCCCGCCCCCGTAGCCCTAAGCCCGGTGATTGGGAGAGGTGTTCAGTCCCACGCAGTCGATTAGTAGAGCTGCAGACTCAGGGATTTCTCCCTCCAGCGTATATGGTCCCCGTCCGAGCCGGGCTCGCCACCTATAATGGCGGGGAGCAAGCGGAGAGCTTCCCCAGCCCCTCTAAGGGGGAGCGGGTGTGCCTTGTTCCTTACTTACTAAGGGGACTCGAATTTCCAATTCATCCGTTCCTCCGCGGGCTCCTGGAGTTTTATGGTCTCCAACTGCATAATTTCACCCCTGCTTCCATATTACACATCGCCGGCTACGTTGCCCTTTGCGAGCTATTTCTGGGCTGCGAGGCTCATTTCGAGCTGTGGAAAAGGTTATTTTGCCTTGTGCCCTGCACACAGAAGGGATCACTTTATCAAGTGGGCGGAGCCGAATATGGTGCATCACCGAAACCGGATACCTGTCCGGTACTCCGAAGAAGACGTCCGAAGACTGGCCTTCGGAGTGGTTTTATATGGAGGACGTCCCCCTTCCAGACCCTGTTCGGCGGGATCTTCCTGAGTTCAACAATGCTCCTCTGAAGAAACGCCGAAGCTGGCGCCCACGGAGCCCCCAGGAGGAAGACAACAAAGAAGTCCTTTACCTGATGAACCAGATTAAAGCGCTGGCTCAATCAGGATTGACAATAATCGAGGTTATGTCAATATGCATAACGCGGGGAGTGCAGCCACTTCAATATCGAGGGCACCCCCTGTGGTGTTTTAACGGGGAAGATGATGCTACCCGTTGCGGGCGTAAGGGACCGGACTCCGCTGCTGCTTTAGCAAAAATTCTGTCTGAGTTGTTCAAGGGAGAGGAAGAGGAGTTCATCCGTATCAAGCCACGGGATGGATTCTCCATGTATAACCCTCCAAGCTGGGTGAGTTATACCTCTTTACTCCCATTCTTCCCGCACTCTTCGTCGTAGGTACTCACCTTGCCATTTCGTGGCAGGAACTGTGAAACAATGTAAGGGTGGTCAACAACCCATCTCCACAACCAGAGGACCCTGACCGGGCCCTCGGCCCCGGACTCGAAGAGGATCTGGACATATTCGTGGAGCTGATAGACAGACAATTGTATCAATTGAGCTGCGATGATGCCATGGTGGCCATAACGGCCGACTATCCCGGACTACTCCCTGCATCGCACGTAAGAAAAAACAAAATCCCAACACCAAAAATAGGATCCCCTTTGAGACACTTCACCTACCGTACACATATGGTGTTTTACAGGGAAGGCATTCGGGACGCCGTGCCGAACCCGCAACAAAGAGGCACCAAAGCTGGGTAGGCCAAAAAGGAAGGCGGTCAGGACGGAGACGCCGGCGCAGAGGTATGACACAAAACCTTGATCCGTGGTTGTCGTCTTTCTCAAAATGTAATGACGTCCATGCTTCTTTAATAGAAAAAACGCTCGCCGTAGTATATCCGGAGAGGCTGCCGATCACGCCTCCACTAGTCAGGCTCCAGGGCCGGACATAGAGGCGGAAGCCAACATGGGGCGGACGCCGGATGCTCCTCCTACAGAGGATGTGGATAGACTATCCGCTACAAATTCAGAAGTGGAGAGCGCCATGAATCATAGGCGTCACCAGGCCGTACTCCGTGACGCTTGCTTCTCACCAGAGGCATTTGATGCCTTCAATTCCGGAGAGGCGTACCTCCGTGCTGCTCAAAATGGTCTAGCCAGAGCCACGGATCAGTATTTAAGGGATGTATGGGTAAGCAAATTTGATGATTATATGTATCAGTAGCCCCTGAGACTTGAAACAGTTGATGCAACTGATTTAAGGATCATTATTTGTGCAGGTTCTTACGGAGAAGAATTCCCAACTGTCTTAAGAGCTGGATGAGTGCAAGGCCCAGCTGGAAGCCGCTGTTGTCGCATTGAAGGAGTCCAAAAGGGCCCCCCTGGTAACTCTTTTGTCTATTGCAAAGAATATCGGTACCAGGTAGTATGCGGCATGTATGCACACCTAACAATAGATGTTGCAGGTGGCCCCGGAGTGAATCCGGAGGCCATGGAGGCGGATACGGCACGTGATGATCGACAGTGAAATGCTGGCGAGCGCGTGCTGACGCGAGTCAGGCAGGAGAAAAATGATCTCCAATATGCCAATATCCGGCTGGGCGTGGAACTAAAGGATGTCCGAGCCCAGCTTGCGAACTCCGTGAAGGAGAATAAACGGCTTCAGCGCGACATGTTTAGTAAGTGCTTGAACGAACTTTTTAAAGGAGTTCGGCGGAGAAGCCTGCTAACAGTGTTATGTCTGCAGGTATGTTGACGGGTCGTCCCGTGGAGGAGATGCCCGGGTCTTCGGGTGATCTTCTACCAGAGCTCTCACAACTGCACGAACAAGTTCGGCAGGTGCTGCAGAGTATTGCTCAAGCCTTGTGGCCATCCGCGTCCCCGCCAGGAGGCATGGGGGAGCTTATAGAGAAGCTCAAGGGAGCGCGGCGGCGCTTCCGATTATGGAAGATATCAGCCTGCCGACAAGGTGCGAGGGAAGCCTGGGCTATGGTGAAGACACGATATACCAAGGCTGACCCAAACCACATGGCCGAGGTCGGACCTATGGGGCCCGATGGGAAAGAGATCCCCGTCAGTTTAGTGTATGATAAAGTAGAATTAGCCGCAAAGTATTCCCAACAGGATTGTAGGCTAGACAGCCTGTTGGAGGTATAGAAGAAGAATTTAATCAGTCTTAGTGACTGTGTACTTCAAGTGACATATGTAATGTCCCTAGCCGGATTGTAAATCATTTGTCATGGCGGACCTTTTCGCTTCAACCTCTGGACCCGATAGTCCGGAGTGTATCCGAATACCCACTCGGTTATATAAAAACCGGGGTATGCATGGAAACCAGGCGTAGGGGTCATAAGTGCTTGAACAGACAAGTACCCAACTAGCTATGTTATATTACATGGATAGTAAGAAACATCTTCCAAGGAGAATAGTTCTGTTAAGGGTTCCTTTCCCTGGGTACGCATGCCCTAATGTGCATGTCCGAACTGCGAGACGCAGGTTAAAAACATCTGGGGGCGTGTAGTAATTTAAATGAAAGTCATCTTTTATTCACCGACCGAATATTCCCTTAAGAACGCTAGCTTTCGGCTTCACCCAGTCTGAGGTACACATCCTGCTGACCCGGCAGTAACAATCGCAGAGGTGCTCCCCTTATGCCCTAGCCGAATTAACGGGAACGTAGGGCATAAATACAAGAGCCAGGCAACCCAGCTTGGCCAAAACTTAAGTCATATTGATGCATATAATGGCGAAAAAGGTACATGCGGAAGAATAACACATGTGCGGGGCATAAAGCCCGGAAAGGTAATTAGATTAAGCTTCTGTATAGGAAGCCCCCAGGTATATTGAGCGCGGTTAGCGCGTCAAGATTGTGTAACCAAGACACAAATGTAGCCCCTTAGGGCCTTGAAGAGAAAAGAGGGAAAGAAAGAGAGAAAAAACAGGTGTGCAAAAAATTCATGGAGGTAAGGAGACGAACATAGAGTCCGGCGCTAGGCGTAGAATCTTCGGAGTCTGGCTGCGTTCCATGGGTTTGGCTCGAGTCGATTATTCAATGCATCCCGCAGATGGTACGCTCCACCAGTCAGAACCTGGTCGATAATGAAGGGACCTTCCCATTTGGGCTTGAGCTTGTTCTTTTTCTTCTCCGGCAGGCGTAGAACTAGTTCGCCAACGTTATAGGTTTTGGCCCGCACTTCTCTGCTTTGATACCTTCGAGCCTGTTGCTGATAGAATGCGGAACGAGCTTTTGCCACGTCGCGCTCCTCCTCCAGGGCATCCAAACTGTCCTGCCGATCGAGCTCGGCCTCTCTTTCTTCGTACATGCGCACTCGAGGTGAGTCATGAATTATGTCACAAGGCAGCACTGCCTCAGCGCCGTACACCATAAAAACGGTGTGTATCGGATAGTGCAATTCGGCGTGGCCCGCAGCCCCCATAGTACGGAGTCGAGCTCCTCTACCCAATGAGTGTCTGATTCCTTTAAAGACCGGACTAATCTGGGTTTAATGCCGCTCATGATAAGACCATTCGCTCGTTCGACTTGACCGTTAGTTTGCGGATGATAGACAGAAGCATAATCGAGCTTGATGCCCATGTTGCTGCACCAAAGATTCACCTCGTCAGCTGTAAAGTTCTTGCCGTTGTCAGTGATGATGCTGTGGGGGATGCCATAATGGTGTACAACCCCGGATATGAAGTCTATCACCGGTCCTGATTCAGCCGTCTTGACAGGTTTGGCTTCTATCCATTTGGTGAATTTATCCACCATGACCAGTAACTATTTTCTCTTATGGGTTCCCCCTTTGAGGGGTCCGACCATATCGAGCCCCCAGACCGCAAAGGGCCAAGTAATGGGGATTGTTTGGAGGGCGGTAGGTGGCATGTGGCTTTGGTTTGCAAAAAGCTGGCAACCGATGCAATGCTGTACCAGATGCTGTGCATCTGCCCGGGCCGTCGGCCAATAAAAACCTGTATGGAAGGCCTTGCTTACAAGGGCCCGGGCTGCGGCGTGGTGGACGCCGAGTCCGGCATGGATTTCTGCCAAAAGCTTCTGCCCTTCCTCTTCGGAGATGCACCTTTGAAGGACTCCGGTTGTGCTTTTCTTATAAAGCTCTCCCTCATGGACCTTGTAGGCTTTAGATCGCCGCACTATGCAGCGGGCCTCGTTTTGGTCCTCGGGTAATTCCTGTCTGGTTAGGTAGGCCAGGAATGGTTCTGTCCACGGGGCGATGACGGCCATTATCACATGGGCTGAAGGTGTTATTTCGGCGGCAAAGCCTCCGATTATGTCAGAGTGTTCGACATCTGGGGTTGTGGCCGGGTCCAGATTATTTTTGCCGGTGTCCCCTTCCCATACCACGGATGGTTTAAACAGTCTTTCTAGGAAGATGTTCGGTGGGACAGGGTCGCGTTTAGCGCCGATACGGGCTAGGATGTCCGCCGCCTGGTTGTTTTCCCGAGCCACATGGTGCAATTCAAGCCCCTCGAACCGGGCTGACATTTTGAGGACGGCGTTGCGATATGCCGCCATTTTCGGATCCTTGGCATCAAAGTCTCCATTTATTTGGGATATTGCGAGGTTCGAGTCCCCACGCACCTCTAGGCATTGGATGCCCATGGAGACTGCCATCCGGAGGCCGTGTAATAGGGCCTCGTATTCGGCTGCATTATTGGAGTCTGTATATAGTATTTGGAGCACGTATTGCACCGTGTCTCCGGTGGGGGACGTCAAGACGACGCCAACCCCCAGACCAGCCAGCATTTTAGAGCCGTCGAAGTGCATGATCCAATTGGAGTATGCGCCGTACTCTTTAGGGAGTTCGGCTTCTGTCCATTCGGCTACGAAATCGGCCAGTACTTGCGACTTAATGGCTCGTCGTGGCTTATATGTTATGTCGAACGGGAGGAGCTCGATGGCCCATTTGGCAATCCGGCCCGTGGCATCGCGGTTGTTTATTATGTCATTGAGTGGTACTTCGGAGGCCACCGTAATCGAACACTCTTGAAAGTAGTGTCGTAATTTCCGGGATGCCATAAATACCGTGTATGCTATCTTTTGGTAATGTGGGTTCCGTGATTTGCATGGAGTGAGGACGGTGGATACATAATATACCGGCTTTTGAAGTGGGAATTTATGTCCGTCCATTTCTCGTTCGACGACGAGCACTGCACTTACAACTTGGTGAGTTGCCGCTATATATAATAGCATTGGTTCGCCAACAGTTGGCGCGGCCAGGATTGGGTTGGTGGCCAGGATGGCTTTTATTTCTTGCAGTCCGACCGTGGCTGCGCCCGTCCACTCGAAGTGTTCGATGCGCCGAAGAAGGCGATAAAGGGGAAGTGCCTTTTCTCCTAATCGGGAGATAAAGCGGCTTAAAGCCGCCACGCATCCAATCAATTTCTGGATTTGCTTGAGGTCAGTTGGGATAGCCAACTGTGACAGAGCTCGGATTTTAGCCGGATTTGCTTCAATTCCTCTACTGGAGACGATGAAACCCAGGAGCTTTCCGGCGGGAACGCCGAAAACGCATTTTTCCAGATTGAGTTTGATGTCGTATGTTTGGAGATTGGTGAACGTGAGCCTCAAGTCGTCTATTAAAGAGTCGACGTGTCTGGTTTTAATGACCACATCGTCTACATATGCCTCCACAGTCTTACCGATCTGCTTTTCTAGACATGTCTGGATCATGCGCTGATATGTTGCGCCGGCGTTTTTGAGCCCGAAGGGCATTGTGTTAAAGTAGAAAGGGCCGTATGGCGTTATAAATGCCGTTGCGGCTTGATCAGACTCTGCCATCTTAATCTAGTGGTAACCGGAGTATGCGTCGAGGAAGCACAATGATTCGTGTCCTGCGGTAGCGTCGATGATTTGATCGATGCGAGGGAGTGGGAAGGGATCCTTTGGGCAAGCCTTATTAAGGTCTTTGAAGTCGACACATAGGCGCCAGGATTTGTCCTTCTTTGGTACCATCACCAGGTTTGCTAGCCAATCCGGATGTTTTATTTCTTTAATGAATCCGGCTTCCAGTAGCTTGGCCAGCTCCTCTCCCATGGCTTGTCACTTAGGTTCAGAGAAACGCCGAAGAGTCTGCTTGACCGGCTTGAATCCTTTTAGAATATTAAGGCTATGCTCGGCCAATCTGCGTGGGATTCCTGGCATGTCTGAAGGATGCCAGGCGAATATATCCCAATTCTCGCGCAGAAACTCCCGTAGTGCGGCGTCTACAGCGGGGTCTAACTGTGCCCCAATGGATGCTGTTTTTGTAGGGTCCGTTGGATGGACTTGGAATTTAACTATTTCGTCCGCTGGTTTAAAGGAGGTGGACTTGGATCTTTTGTCTAGTATCACGTCGTCCCTGTCCACCGTGGAGCGCAGCGCGGTTAACTCCTCCGCCACAAGGGCTTCGGATAATGCCTCGAGGGCTAGTGCAGCTGTTTTGTTCTCGGCGCGGAGTGCTATGTCCGGATCACTAGCTAGAGTGATAATTCCCTTGGGTCCGGGCATTTTGAGCTTCATGTACCCGTAATGGGGTATGGCTTGAAAAATCGTGAATGCCTCCCGCCCTAGAAGGGCGTGGTATCCGCTACTGAACGGGGCCACTTGGAATGTAATTTCTTCGGACCTGTAATTCTCCGGAGTGCCGAATACCACATCAAGTGTGATTTTCCCAGCGCAACGTACCTCCCGACTAGGGATGATTCCTCGGAAGGTCGTACTGCTTTGCTCAATACGGTTGCTGTCTATTTCCATTTTTTGGAGAGTTTCCTCATAAATGAGGTTTAATCCGCTGTCGTCATCCATGGGCACCTTAGTGAACCGAAAGCCGTCCATAATTGGACTGAGGACCAAAGCAGCTGGTGCTCGGGCTGTTCGGAATTTAGGTTCGTCACTGGCATTGAAGGTGATAACCGCGTCACTCCATGGATTTATTGCTGCCATGTGGCAGACTTCGGCAAGGCTGCGGAGTGCTCGCTTACGCCTATTATTTGAGGCGAAGGTCTCGAAGACCGTTAATACCGTGTTGTTATCCGTGGGAAGGTGCTTTGAGGTATTTTGGGTGAGAAGATCCTCACCGCTTTTGGCCACCTGCCGGAGTACCCAACATGCTCTAAGGCTGTGTGTTGATATGGTATCCGCTGTACTATGGATTTTGCAGGGCCCGTTGAGCCATCCCTCCAATACGGTTCCATGCCTTGTAGTGGGCTTTTGCTTCTTCGTAATTGAGTTGGGCGACTTATGAGAGTGCACCCTTTTAGTTCGGACTGGGGGTTTTGTCAGAGCCGGATTATCCCAAAATTGCGTTTGGGTTTTCCAGGCACTTTCCATCGCACAGTATTTCCGTACTATGGCCGCCAAGTCAGCAAAGTGTGCTACGTCACGACGATTTATGGCGTTGAGGACTCCCTTATCCGTGCAATTGTTGCAAAAGAACAAAATTGCATCTTCCTTGCGACAGTCCTTGACCTTGTTCATTACAAGGAGGAATCTGGCCAATAGTGATGTACTGTCTCTTGGGGCGCTTGCCTAATGTGGGAAAGATCGTTTGTATCTGGGTGGGCGGGTGGATTTAAGTCCAGATCTTGACCCAATCTGTGATCCCGGGGCAGGGGAGTTTCCAATCTTGGAAGTTCGGGCTCTGAGATGTTGCCCTGCAGGTTCGGTATGCGGCCTGATTCTGGATTCAGGGTTAGGGCGGTGTCCTCCCATGAGCGAGTATCCTGTTCGGAGAGCTCGGGAATCCAGACATAGTTCGTCCTTAGGATAGAGGGAGAATCGCCGCATTGCTCCTCCACCACTGCTACCTGATGGGTGATGTCTGCTACACAACCTTCTTCTTGTAGATGTTGTTGGGCCTCCAAGTACAGAGGTTTGTAGGACAGTAGCAAATTTCCCTCAAGTGGATGACCTAAGGTTTATCAATCCGTAGGAGGTGTAGGATGAAGATGGTCTCTCTCAAGCAACCCTGCAACCAAATAACAAAGATTCTCTTGTGTCCCCAACACACCCAATACAATGGTAAATTGTATAGGTGCACTAGTTTGGCGAAGAGATGGTGATACAAGTGGTATATGGATGGTAGATAAAGGTATTTGTAATCTGAAAATATAAAAACAGCAAGGTAGCAAGTGATAAAAGTGAGCATAAACGGTATTGCAATGATAGGAAACAAGGACTAGGGTTCATACTTTCGCTAGTGTAAGTTCCCTCAACAATGATAACATAATTGGATCACATAACTATCCCTCAACATGCAACAAAGAGTCACTCCAAAGTCACTAATAGCGGAGAACGAACGAAGAGATTATGGTAGGGTACGAAACCACCTCAAAGTTCTTCTTTCCAATCAATCCGTTGGGCTATTCCTATAAGTGTCACAAACAGCCCTAGAGTTCGTACTAGAATAACACCTTAAGTCACAAATCAACCAAAACCCTAATGTCACCTAGATACTCCAATGTGACCTCAAGTATCTGTGGGTATTATACGATATGCATCACACAATCTTAGATTCATCTATTCAACCAACACATAGGACCTCAAAGAGTGCCCCAGAGTTTCTACCGGAGAATCATGACGAAAACGTGTGCCAACCCCTATGCATAGGTTCATGGGCGGAACCCACAAGTTGATCACCAAAACATACATCAAGTGAATCACGTGGTATCCCATTGTCAACACAGATACGCACGGCAAGACATACATCAAGTGTTCTCAAATCTTTAAAGACTCAATCCGATAAGATAACTCCAAAGGGGAAACTCAATCCATTACAAGAGAGTAGAGGGGGGAAGAAACATCATAGGATCCAAATATAATAGCAAAGCTCGCGATAAATCAAGATCCTATCACCTCAAGAACACGAGAGAGAGAGAGAGAGAGAGAGAGATCAAACACATAGCTACTGGTACATACCCTCAGCCCCAAGGGAGAACTATCCTCCTCGTCATGGAGAGCATCGGGATGATGAAGATGGCCACCGGAGAGGGATTTCCCCCTCCGACAGGGTGCCGGAACGGGTCTAGATTGGTTTTCGGTGGCTACGGAGGCTTCTGGCGGCGGAACTCCCGATCTATTGTGCTCCCGGATGTTTTTAGGGTATATGGAGATATATAGTAGGAAGAAGTGCGTCAGGGGGGCCACGAGGGGCCCACGAGGGTGGAGGGCGCCCCAGTGGGGTGGGCGCGCCCCCTACCCCGTGGCCTCCTCGAAGCTTCCCTTACATGGACTCCAAGTCTCCCGGGCTTCTTCTGATCCAAAAATAAGTTCCGTGAAGTTTCAGGTTAATTAGACTCCGTTTGATTTTCCTTTTCCGCGATACTCAAAAACAAGGAAAAAACAGAAACTGGCACTGGGCTTTGGGTTAATAGGTTAGTCCCAAAAATGATATAGAAGTGTATAATAAAGCCCATAAACATCCAAAGTTGATAATATAATAGCATGGAACAATCAAAAATTATAGATACGTTGGAGACGTATCAGCATCCCCAAGCTTAATTCCTGCTCGTCATCGAGTAGGTAAATGATAAAAACAGAATTTTTGATGTGGAATGCTACCTAACATATTTATCCATGTAATCCTCTTTATTGTGTTAAGAATATTCAGATCCATAAGATTCAAGACAAAATTTTAATATTTACATAAAAATAATAATACTTCAAGCATACTAACTAAGCAATCATGTCTTCTCAAAATAACATGGCTAAAGAAAGCTATCCCTACAAAATCATATAGTCTGGCTATGCTCCATCTTCACCACACAAAGTATTTTAAATCATGCACAACCCTGATGACAAGCCAAGCAATTGTTTCATACTTTTGATGTTCTCAAACTTTTTCAATCTTCACGCAATACATGAGCGTGAGCCATGGACATAGCACTATAGGTGGAATAGAATGGTGGTTGTGGAGAAGACAAAAAGGAGAAGATAGTCTCACATCAACTAGGCGTATCAACGGGCTATGGAGATGCCCATCAATAGATATCAATGTGAGTGAGTAGGGATTGCCATGCAACGGATGCACTAGAGCTATAAATGTATGAAAGCTCAACAAAAGAAACTAGTGGGTGTGCATCCAACTTGCTTGCTCACGAAGACCTAGGGCATTTTGAGGAAGCCCATCATTGGAATATACAAGCCAAGTTCTATAATGAAAGATTCCCACTAGTATATGAAAGTGACAACATAGGAGACTCTCTATCATGAAGATCATGGTGCTACTTTGAAGCACAAGTGTGGTAAAAGGATAGTAGCATTGCCCCTTCTCTCTTTTTTCTCTCATTTTTTATTTTTTTATTTTTTTATTCGGGCCTTCTCTTTTTTTATGGCCTCTTTTCTCTTTTTTTATTTGGGCTTCTTTGGCCTCTTTTATTTATTTATTTTCGTCCGGAGACTCATCCCGACTTGTGGGGGAATCATAGTCTCCATCATCCTTTCCTCACTGGGACAATGCTCTAATAATGATGATCATCAAACTTTTATTTACTTACAACTCAAGAATTACAACTCGATTCTTAGAACAAAATATGACTCTATATGAATGCCTCCGGCGGTGTACCGGGATGTGCAATGACTCATCAGTGACATGTATGGAAGCATTATGAATGGTGGCTTTGCCACAAATACGATGTCAACTACATGATCATGCAAAGCAATATGACAATGATGAAGCGTGTCATAATAATGGAACAGTGGAAAGTTGCATGGCAATATATCTTGGAATGGCTATGGAAATGCCATGATAGGTAGTTATGGTGGCTGTTTTGAGGAAGGTATATGGTGGGTTTATGATACCGGCGAAAGATGCGCGGTATTAGAGAGGCTAGCAATGGTGGAAGGGTGAGAGTGCGTATAATCCATGGACTCAACATTAGTCATAAAGAACTCACATACTTATTGCAAAAATCTATTAGTTATCAAAACAAAGTACTACGCGCATGCTCCTAGGGGGATAGATTGGTAGGAAAAGACCATCGCTCGTCCCCGACCGCCACTCATAAGGAAGGCAATCAATAAATAAATCATGCTCCGACTTCATCACATAACGGTTCACCATACGTGCATGCTACGAGAATCACAAACTTTAACACAAGTATTTCTCAAATTCACAACTACTCAACTAGCATGACTCTGATATCACCATCTCCATATCTCAAAACAATCATCAAGTATCAAACTTCTCATAGTATTCAATGCACTTTATATGAAAGTTTTTATTATATCCCTCTTGGATGCCCATCATATTAGGACTAGTTTCATAACTAAGGAAAACTACCATGCTGTTCTAAAGACTCTCAAAATAATATAAGTGAAGCACGAGAGTTCATCTATTTCTATAAAATAAAACCACCACCGTGCTCTAGAAAGATATAAGTGAAGCACTAGAGCAACAACAAACTACTCCGAAAGATATAAGTGAAGATCAACGAGTAGTTGAATAATCATGCAACTATATGAAGACTCTCTAACATTTAATAATTTCAGATATTGGTATTTTATTCAAACAGCAGGCAAAACTAAATAAAATAAAATGACGCTCCAAGCAAAATACATATCATGTGGTAAATAAAAATATAGCTCCAAGTAAAGTTACCAATGAACGAAGATGAAAGAGGGGATGCCTTCCGGGGCATCCCCAAGCTTAGGCTCTTGGTTGTACTTGAATATTTCCTTGGGGTGCCTTGGGCATCCCCAAGCTTAGGCTCTTTGTAACGCCCTCGATGCGGCTATAACTCCCATGTGTCGAAGCACGACTTAGAGGCATAACCGCATTGAAAGCAATGTCGCAAGAGAGGTAATCTTCACACAACCCATGTAATACATAAGGGAAAGAGATACATAGTTGGCTTACAATCGCCACTTCACACAATTACATGAATAAAGCATTACATCAACCAGATACAATTAAGGTCCGACTACGGAACCCAAAATAAAAGAAGACTACCCCAAAAGCTACACAGATCCCCGATCGTCCCGACTGGGCTCCACTACTGATCAACTAGAACGAAACAACACAAAGGACAAGATCTTCATCGAGCTCCTCCTAAGCTTGATTGCGTCATCTGCACGGACTCATCGGCACCTGCAAGCTGGTTTTGGAAGTAACTGTGAGTCACGGGGACTCAGCAATCTCACACCCTCGCGATCAAGACTATTTAAGCTTATGGGTAAGGTAAAGGTATGAGGTGGAGCTGCAGCAAGCGACTAGCATATATGGTGGCTAACATACACAAATGAGAGCGAGAAGAGAAGGCAAGGCACGATCGAGAAACTATGATCAAGAAGTGATCCTAGAGCAACCTACATCAAGCATAACTCCAACACCGTGTTCACTTCCCGGACTCCGCCGGAAAGAGACCATCACGATTACACACGCGGTTGATGTATTTTAATTATGGTCAACTTCAGGTTTTCTACAACCGGACATTAACAAATTCCCATCTGCCCATAACCGCGGGCACGACTTTCGAAAGTTCAAATCCCTGCAGGGGAGTCCCAACTTAGCCCATGACAAGCTCTCACAGTCAACGAAGGATATACCTTCTCCCGAGACATTCCGATCAGAATCGGTATCCCGGTTCTACAAGACAACCCGACAAGTTAAAACCCATCCAGCAACACCGCCCGAATGTGCCAACAAATCCCGATAGGAGCTGCACATATCTTGTTCTCAGGGCACACTCAGATGAGACTAGCTACGAGTAAAACCAAACCTCAAGTTGCCCCAAGGTGGCCCCGCAGGCAGCTCAGTCGGACCAACACTCAGAGGAGCACTGGCCCAGGGGGGTTTAAATAAGATGACTCTTGGGCTCCGGAAACCCAAGGGAAAAAAGAGGCTAGGTGGCAAATGGTAAAACCAAGGTTGGGTATTGCTGGAAGAGCTTTATTCAAGGCGATTTGTCAAGGGGTTCCCATTATTACCCAACCGCGTAAGGAACGCAAAATCCGGGAACATAACACCGATATGACGGAAACTAGGGCGGCAAGAGTGGAACAAAACACCAGGCATAAGGCCGATCCTTGCACCCTTTACCAAGTATATAGATGCATTAATTAAATAAGATATATTGTGGTATCCCAACAACTAAACATGTTCCAACAAGGAACAACATCTCCATGTTCCAACAAGGAACAAACTTCGATCTTCACCTGCAACTAACAACGCTATAAGGGGGCTGAGCAAAGCGGTAACATAGCCAAACAACGGTTTGCTAGGACAAGGTGGGTTAGAGGCTTGGCTTAACAATATGGGAGGCATGATAAGCAAGTGGTCGGTATCGCAGCATAGGCATAGCAAAAGAGCAAGCATCTAGCAAGCAAAGATAGAAGTGATTTCGAGGGTATGGTCATCTTGCCTGGAAACCCGCAAGGAAGAAGAACGAGTCCATGAAGAAGACAAACAGACATAGTCGAACGAATACTCACAACACGACGTTATCGGAACCAGCCCAAAGAAGTAACACCGGAAAGAAGAAAATAACAAAGTAAACAACCATCACATAAACAAGGCATGATGCACAATCAAGTATGATGCATGTCTGGTTTAATGAGGCATGGCATGGCAAAATGCACAAACAACCCTACAAATTAAATGGAGCTCATTATGCAACGGAGTTGCATATTGAAGAAAACACCACATGACTTATTTAGTTCTCTCTCGTTTATGTACCCAACAATATTAAATGTTGTTAGCATGGCAAGAGGTGAAGCATACTGAAACTATCTACCTAGGCAAGTTTAAATGAGGCCGGAACAACAAGCAACAAGTCCAGAAAAATCCTCATGTGCATATTTTTGGTTATGGTACTGTTCTACCCTAAACACAATTTTAGAGTTGTTAAACATGCAAAGTAAGGCCACCATGTTAAACTAGGCAAAATTCTACCCCATTTACATATAAAGATTATTAGATTTGGAGAGCTACGGTTAATTAGTTATGAATTAAAGCATTTTAACATGGCATAGGAGCAAATTATATGCAAACAACATTTTAAACATGGATGAAAATGACATATAATGAAACTAGATGAAAAACTAAGCATATTTCATATATAATTCATTTTAATCTAATGCACAAATTGTGAGTTATTATATGCATGTTGTGCAAGGGGTTTTCTGAAAAACTGCAGTCTCTGGAATAATCTAAATTCGTTACACGAAAAAAAAAGAATCGGGCCGCATCTGAGATTGGGCCCAACAGAAGGAAAACAACAACAACAAAAAAAGGCGCTCGGGTGTGGCCTCACCCCGTGGGCCTGGCCCAGTTGATGGAGAGGCCTGGCAGGGGCGCGCGGCTCCTGGGCTGGCAGGGCGAATGCTGCAGCGTTGGGCCGGCTGGATCCGGGAGGTCAACTCGAGGCGAGCGAGTTGCTCCTTCTCGTAACTGAAGAACGGAGACAGCTGCAGCAAGTTCAGGGCGACGAACGGCGGGAATGATTGCCGGCGATGTGGGACTTGGGCGCGACGCTGGAGATGGCGGGGCTCTGGGTGACGAGGACAAGGCGAGGAGTGGAATCAGGCGGAGGCAACCAGACACTTGGCGCGGGGTCATGGGGCTCCGGCAGCAGGGAAGCGGACCCGATGGAGCTCGTGCCTGAAGAAGACGGGCGGCGGCCATGCTTGAACAAGGGATCGGGGACGGGGCACCCAGGTAAGGATCCGGCCGGTGTTGGTGGCGGACAGCGTGAGGACGACCGAGGACGCCGGCGATCTTGTTCGGACATCCAGGACGGGTCCTCCTGTGAGGGGTCGGGGTCGCCGGCGGGCGACGCGATTGCGCGGTGGGGCTTGCTCCGGCGAGAACGAGGTGGAAGCGGGGTCGGGCGACGCTCGGGACTACTGCTGCTTTGGCGGCCGGCAGCCATGGCTCCCTGCGAGGAACAACGGGACGGGGAGGCACGGTCATGGAGGAACAGCGTGAGGAGGGAAGGAAGAGCAGGGAGGAAGGGCGCGGTCCTGCGTGCTCGGGGCGGGGGCGCCATGGGCAGAGAGGAGCTTGAGCTCCTGGTTGCTGCCGGAGGACGACGGGGTCCGGGTCGGTGGCTTCGAATGCCAGCGGGAGAAGTGGCTCGGGGTCGGTGCCGATCAAGGAGGGAGATGGTTGCGCTGGTTGGGGGGGATCAGATCTTGGGGGATCCCGAGAGAGAGTGGCGGCGGCGCTAGGGTAGGATCCCTAGAAATTAGGTGGTTTGCCTATATATATATATATATATATATATATATATATATATATATATATATATATATATATATATAGTAGGTGGGTTTGACTTAGGGGTAATCCGTCCCTCCGATCGCAATCAAACGAACGCGAATAGAATAGCTAGGGAGTCCAAATAAGAAAACAATGACGTTTTGTAGATGTTTGGGGATGATCTGAGTTCAACGGTGACAACTGTTCGGGTCGGGTCCGGGACAGCTATCGGACGCGCGCGCGAGGAGGGTCGCGGGATGACGAGAGAGCTTAGGTTGGATCTGGCGGTAGGTAGTGGGCTGTGTAGACGGTCTCGAGCTGAGAGAAGAGAAGGGAGGGAGGCCCGGCGACTGTTTTTGGAGACCGAAAACGTCCGACGTTAGACCGACTATATTGCCGCTATAGTTAACCGTTGGGGCGTCAAACGAACTCCGAATGCGACGAAAATTGACAGGCGGCCTACCTACAACACAACCACACCACATGCCAAATTTCATCCCATTCCGAGAACATTCTCCGGCCACTTATAAAATAATATTTCAGACGTTCCGTGGACGCGTGCAAGTGTGGCTGGACTCATAACGGACAACGGAAGGAACGGGGAGGCTGGGACATATGCAAGTTTCGAAAACATGATGATGCAATGCACATGATGAGATGACAAGATGCGACACGCAAGCAAATGGCAAAGCAATAACAGCGAATAACTGGAGGACACCTGGCACAACGGTCTCGGGGCGTCACACTCTTGCCACTCCTTATTTCATAGTCCATTGAATCTTTATCCAAAACTTGAAAACTTCACAACACAAAACTTAACAGAAAACTTGTAAGCTCCGTTAGTATAAGAAAACAAAACACCACTTCAAGGTACTGTAATGAACTCATTATTTATTTATGTTGGTGTTAAACCTACTGTATTCCAACTTCTCTATGGTTTATAAACTCTTTTACTAGCCATAGTTTCATCAAAATAAGCAAACAACACACGAAAAACAGAATCTGTCAAAAACAGAACAGTCTGTAGTAATATGGATCAAACATATACTTATGGAACTCATAAAATTCTCAAATAAATTGCTGGACGTGAGGAATTTATCTATTAATCATCTGCAAAAATAATTAACTAAATAGCACTCTCCAATAAAAAATGGCAGCAATTCTCGTGAGCGCTAAAGTTTCTGTTTTTTCCAGCAAGATCAACAAGACTTCCCCAAGTCTTCCCAACGGTTCTACTTGGCACAAACACTAATTAAAACAAAAAAACTTAATCATAACAGAGGCTAGATAAATTATTTATTACTAAACAGGATCAAAAAGAAAGGAACTAAAATAAAATTGGGTTGCCTCACAACAAGCGCTATCGTTTAACGCCCCTAGCTAGGCATGATGATTTCAATGATGCTCATATAAAAGATAAGAATTGTAACATAAAGAGAGCATCATGAAGAATATGACTAACGCATTTAAGTCTAACCCACTTCCTATGCATAGGGATTTTGTTAGCAAACAACTTGTGGGAACAAGAATCAACTTGCATAGGACGGCAAAACAAGCATAACTTTAAAACTTTAAGCACATAGAGAGGAAACTTGATATTATTGCAATTCCTACAAGCATATATTCCTCCCTCATAATAATTTTCAGTAGCATCATGAATGAATTCAACAATATAACCAGCACCTAAAGCATTCTTTTCATGATCTACAAGCATAGAATTTTTATTACTCTCGACATAAGCAAAATTCTTCTCATTCAGAATAGTGGGAGTATCATAAGAGACTCGAATACTATAAATTGTTTCCACATTAAAAGAGTAATGTTCAGATAAGGGGTAATCATAATCATGACAAGTTTTATAAATATAATCATCACTACTTTTTATAGCATATGTATCATCACAATAATTATCATAAGTAGGAGGCATGCTATCATCATTATAAATTTGCATATCAAAACTTGGGAGATTAAAAATATCATCTTCATTAAGCGTAGCTTCCCCAAGCTTGGGACAAACATTAATTGCAGCAAATATATTCTCAAAAACATCATCTTCATCAAACATAGCATCCCCAAGTGTTGGGGATATTACTGCTGAGTGTAAACCGGCCTATCTGGGCTGGGTCAACTTCATCAGTAGTTCAAGAGTGCTAAAGCCCAAGAAGGCAAATGAGGGCCTAAGGCCCATAGTCGGTGCAAGACTTGTAGCTGTAAACCGGGATTTGTATATAAACTTGTATTGTAAGTTAGGAATAAGGAGAGACCAACCCGGATACGAATATCGACCGGTGTTGGGACTCTGTGAACCGACGGGCGTCACCCGTGTATATAAGGGGACGACCCGGCGGCGGTTCAGAGACAACAGACAACAACTCGAGACATAGGCGAAGCTTGTTTGCTCCCTAGTCATCGAAACCCCATCAATTCCATCACAACTAGACGTAGGCTTTTACCTTCATCGAAGGGGCCGAACTAGTATAAACTCTCTTGCGTCCCTGTGTCCGCTTTAACCCCTTCAAGCTAACCCGTTGCGATGGCTCCACGACTAAGTCCTTTCTCTAGGACATCTGCCGTGACAAAACCACGACACCAAGCTTGGGCCTTTTCATATCATAAGCATAATCATTCTCATCATTAATAGTATGGATAGCACCAATAGTATAGCAATTATCATATTCTTCCAAGCAAATGCCAAAAAGATTTTCAAGATCATAAGAAGTATCATTATCTTCCACAATTATATTTTCATGAGGCACAATAGTAATAGGAGCAGCATTATTTGGGGGAGATATCTTTTTACCTCTCTTCCTTTTTCTTCTCTTCTTCTTCACCACATCATGTGTGGGTTCAATCCTCTTTTTGGAGCACCTTATTAATGAGATTGGTTGAATAGGAGGCTCCTCCTCGTTACCTGATTCATCATAAGAAATAATAGGAGGGTATTGGGAAGTCTCTTCCCTTTCATTAGTATTCTCTTGATCTTCTATTTGTTTTCTTTTCTTTATGTAGTTGGCAATATAAGGATTTTCAATACAATTCACCGCACAATACATATAAATTTCCTCTAGATCAAAATGAAGAACTCTATCAAGGGCAAATTTTGGAATATCCTTAGTTATACGTTTCATTTCATCGTAGCCCATAAGCAAACTAAGTTCATTATAATGTGCAAGGGAAATCAAGTCATCACAATTTTTGGACACGATTAGATCATGAAACAATTTGCATCGGATAGTTAAATGACCATGTTCATTACAAAGATCACAAGTATGGCCAAGAAAATTTAAATTTTGAGCACAATCATCTAGCCTTTCTTGCAACAATTTAGTTTCTGAGTACTTATGCCTCTTGCAATATCTATCTTCCCTATTTGGTGTGTACTTACAAACCCAATGTACTCCACAAAAATTGACATGTTTATAGGAGACATTTTCATCATAACTAGTGCAATCATCATTAGTATCATGGATATTCAAAGAATTCGTACTAACAACATTGCAATCATGCTCATCATTCAAATATTTAGTGCCAAACATTTTATAGATTTCTTCTTCTAGCACTTGAGCACAATTATCCTTTCCATCATACTCACGAAAGATATTAAAAAGGTGAAGCGTATGAGACAAACTCAATTCCATTTTTTTTATAGTTTTCTTTTATAAACTAAACTAGTGATAAAACAAGAAACTAAAAGACTCTATTGCAAGATCTAAAGATATACCTTCAAGCACTCACCTCCTCGGCAACGGCGCCAGAAAAGAGCTTGATGTCTACTACACAACCTTCTTCTTGTAGACGTTGTTGGGCCTCCAAGTGCAGAGGTTTGTAGGACAGTAGCAAATTTCCCTCAAGTGGATGGCCTAAGGTTGATCAATCCGTAGGAGGCGTAGGATGAAGATGATCTCTCTCAAGCAACCCTGCAACCAAATAACAAAGAGTCTCTTGTGTCCCAAACACACCCAATACAATGGTAAATTGTATAGGTGCACTAGTTCGGCGAAGAGACGGTGATACAAGTGGTACATGGATGGTAGATAAAGGTATTTGTAATCTGAAAATATAGAAAACAGCAAGGTAGCAAGTGATAAAAGTGAGCATAAATGGTATTGCAATGATAGGAAACAAGGCCTAGGGTTCATACTTTTGCTAGTGTAAGTTCCCTCAACAATGATAACATAATTGGATCACATAACTATCCCTCAACATGCAACAAAGAGTCACTCCAAAGTCACTAATAGCAGAGAACGAACGAAGAGATTATGGTAGGGTACGAAACCACCTCAAAGTTATTCTTTCCAATCAATCCGTTGGGCTATTCCTATAAGTGTCACAAACAACCCTAGAGTTCGTACTAGAATAACACCTTAAGACACAAATCAACCAAAACCCTAATGTCACCTAGATACTCCAATGTGACCTCAAGTATCCATGGGTATGATTATACGATATGCATCACACAATCTCAGATTCATCTATTCAACCAACACATAGGACCTCAAAGAGTGCCCCAAAGTTTCTACTGGAGAATCACGACGAAAACGTGTGCCAACCCCTATGCATAGGTTCATGGGAGGAACCCGCAAGTTGATCACCAAAACATACATCAAGTGAATCACGTGGTATCCCATTGTCACCACAGATACGCACGGCAAGACATACATCAAGTGTTCTCAAATCTTTAAAGACTCAATCCGCTAAGATAACTCCAAAGGGGAAACTCAATCCATCACAAGAGAGTAGAGGGGGAAGAAACATCATAGGATCCAAATATGATAGCAAAGCTCGCGATACATCAAGATCGTATCACCTCAAGAACATGAGAGAGAGAGAGAGATCAAACACATAGCTACTGGTACATACCCTCAGCCCCGAGGGAGAACTACTCCCTCCTCATCATGGAGAGCACCAGGATGATGAAGATGGCCACCGAAGAGGGATTGCCCCCTCCAGCAGGGTGCCGGAATGGGTCTGGATTGGCTTTCGGTGGCTACAGAGGCTTCTGGCGGCGGAACTCCTGATCTATTGTGCTCCCGGATGTTTTTAGGGTATATGGAGATATATAGTAGGAAGAAGTGCGTCAGGGGGCCACGAGGGGCCCACGAGGATGGAGGGCGCGCCCCTACCTCGTGGCCTCCTTGAAGCTTCCCTTACATGGACTCCAAGTCTCCCGGGCTTCTTCTGATCCAAAAATAAGTTTCGTGAAGTTTCAGGTCAATTGGACTCCGTTTGATTTTCCTTTTCTGCGATACTCTAAAACAAGGAAAAAACAAAAACTGGCACTAGGCTCTGGGTTAACAGGTTAGTCCCAAAAATGATATAAAAGTGTATAATAAAGCCCATAAACATCCAAAGTTGATAATATAATAGCATGGAACAATCAAAAATTATAGATAACGTTGGAGACGTATCAATGGGTGGCCGGCGGAGAGTTAATCTCCCTTTGGTCAGGTTTAAGCCCGATCCGATCGTAGTCCGTAGTGACTCCCAGAGCGGCAATGCCATCCAAGAGCTCGTTAAAGAGGAGAGCTCCATTGGATCCATCTGCTCGGCAAATTTTGAGCCGTTGTGGAGGCTATTTTTGATGACCCGAGAGGTCATCATCGGCACAGCGGCCGAGCGGGCGGTCATGACGAAGCCGCCTAGTCAGAGAGTTTGGCCTACAGCCAGGGCTCCCCCAGAGGTGATGTTGTCCTTGACAACGAGGCGAGCCATCTTCCTTATGATGACAACACAGTGGAACTCTCAATGAAAGCACCAATGTCGGTGTCAAAACCGGTGGATCTCGGGTAGGGGGTCCCGAACTGTGCGTCTAAGGCGGATGGTAACAGGAGGCAGGGGACATGATGTTTACCCAGGTTCGGGCCCTCTTGATGGAGGTAATACCCTACGTCCTGCTTGATTGTTCTCGATGATATGAGTATTACAAGAGTTGATCTACCATGAGATCAAAGAGGCTAAACCCTAGAAGCTAGCCTATGGTATGATTGTATGTTGTCCTACGGACTAAAACCCTCCGGTTTATATAGACACCGGAGGGGGCTAGGGTTACACAAGGCCGGTTACAAAGGAGGAGATACACATATCCGTATTGCCTAGCTTGCCTTCCACGCCAAGTAGAGTCCCATCCAGACACGGGACGAAGTCTTCAATCTTGTATCTTCATAGTCCAACAGTCCGGCTAAAGGATATAGTCCGGCAGTCCGGAGACCCCCTAATCCAGGACTCCCTCACGCGCCATCGTCGCCTTCATCGTCTACACCACCAGATTGGAGTCGGGATGCCACCTCGACGACGCCCCATCGCCTTCCACCTCCACGACCACCGCGACGCCATCGCCCGATTCGCCACCCTCAGCTCCTACCCGGCCTCCTCGAGCTGCTCTTCCGCTTCACTGTGAGCTCCCCTTTGTTTCCCGTCTGCTCCCAGACCCGTGCCCGTCCTCTAGTGTATTCCCGAGCTTCGACCGTCGCCGTCCGCCATGTCCGACGGGTGCCTTACTACTGCTGCTTAGCGCCACTAGCCGCCCCACTCGATGCCGCCCACTGCGCCTACTTCGTCCGCCTCCGCGCGCGACGCCGCACCCCACGTCACTCGCTGCCGGCCGCCGCCCCCTGGTCAGCCCCCCTGCAGCCCGCTGGTCCACCCCTCCCCACAACTCCGGCCCGCCGCGCCGCAAGCACCCCCCGAGCCCGGCTGCATCTCCGTCTACACCTGGCGCCGAGCCCGCCACCGCTGCTACTGCTCCACCGCCGCCCCGCGCGCCCGCGACTCCAGTCCCCTCCGCCCGCCTTGCCCGCTCGCCTCGCGCCCTCCTGTTCCCCGTGCCCCACCTCGCCTCCGATTACGCCCACCGGATCCATGCCACCGCTGGCGACCGCCCTCGCCAGCCACCTCGCCGCGCGGCTCCGGCTCATGGTCGTGGCCGTCGCCTTCCCGGTGGCCTCGGGCGCACACGCGGGCGCCCGTGCCCGTTCGCTCCGTTAACCGCCCTAGTCGGCCTGGGCCACCGACCAATAGGGCCCGCCCTATAAATAAAAAAAGAAAAGAAAAGGTCTTTAAATATATATATATATATATTAATTGATTAACTTAATTAATTTGGTTTAATTTAACCTAATTAACTTAATTACCTAATTAACTAGATGATTAACTAATGAGTGTATG
Source organism: Triticum aestivum (assembly GCF_018294505.1). Lineage (NCBI taxonomy): Eukaryota > Viridiplantae > Streptophyta > Magnoliopsida > Poales > Poaceae > Triticum > Triticum aestivum. The sequence goes on along the minus strand of NC_057797.1, from coordinate 92,533,627 downwards.
ACAGGGAGGCCCCACCCCCTATTGACCAGTCAAACGTTGACTGGTCAACTGGGTCCCCCTAGCCCACATGTCATCCTCTGTGTACACTTTTGTGTACGCAGAGCTGGGTACACATAGCAATTTGTTATTTAATTTCTTATTAAAATAATTTCAGAATATTGCTAAAACTTTAGAAATTCATAGAAATTAATCTGTAACTCGGAGGAAAATACTTTGTACATGAAAGTTGCTCAGAACAACGAGACGAATCCGAATATGCAGCCCGTTCGTCCGCCACACATCCCTAGCATAGCTAACATGCATTTTTTCCCTCCGGTTCATCTGTCCAAAAACGCGGAACACTGGGAATACTTTCCCGAATGTTTCCCCCCTTCGCCGGTATAGCCTATCCCTATGTTAGGTCACCCCTAGCACAACGTATTGCCGCATCTTGCTTTGTGTTACATTCGATTGCTCTGTTGTTTATTGTGTTCCCCCTCCGTTACTCCTTTTCGGTTGACTCCCAGACCGCTGCCGATGTCCGTGTGTTCGACTACATAAAAGATGACCCCTCCTTGCCAGAGCAACCAGGCAAGTGTTGGGGATCGTAGTAATTTCAAAAAATTTCCTACGCACACGCAAGATCATGGTGATGCATAGCAACGAGAGGGGAGAGTGTTGTCCACGTACCCTCGTAGACCGAAAGCGGAAGTGTTAGCACAACGCGGTTGATGTCGTCGTACGTCTTCACGATCCGACCGATCAAGTATCGAACGCACGGCACCTCCGAGTTCTACACACGTTCAACTCGATGACGTCCCTCGAACTCTGATCCAGCCGAGCTTTGAGGGAGAGTTCCGTCAGCATGACGGCGTGGTGACGATGATGATGTTCTACCGACGTAGGGCTTCGCCTAAGCACCGCTACGATATGGTCGAGGTGGATTATGGTGGAGGGGGGCACCGCACACGGCTAAAGATCCAAGGGATCAATTGTTGTGTCCCTAGGGGGTGCCTCCCTCCCCGTATATAAAGGAGTGGAGAGGGGGAGGGGGTCGACCCTCTTGGCGCGGTCCATGAGGAGTCCTACTCCCACCGGGAGTAGGACTCTCCCTTTCCATGTTGGAGTAGGAGAGGAGAGGGAAGGAGAAAGAGGGGGAAAGGAAGGGGGGGGGCACCGCCCCCCTTCCTTGTCCAATTCGTACTTCGGAGGGAAGGGGCGCGCGGCTGCCCCTTGGCCGCCTCTCCTCTTCCACCAATTGGGCCCATGAGGCCCAATAACCTTCGGGGGGGGGGGGAGGGTTCCGGTAACCCCCCGGTACTCCGGTATATATCCCATAACCCCCGAAACCATTCCGGTGTCCGAATATAGTCGTCCAATATATCAATCTTCATGTATCGACCATTTCGAGACTCCTCGCCATGTCCGTGATCACATCCGGGACTCCTAACTACCTTCGGTAGATCAAAACACATAAAATCATAATATAACTGTCATCGAACTTTAAGCGTGCGGACCCTACGGGTTCGAGAACTATGTAGACATGACCGAGACACGTCTCCGGTCAATAACCAATAGTGGAACCTGGATGCTTATATTGGCTCCTACATATTCTACGAAGATCTTTATCGGTCAAACCGCATAACAACATACGTCGTTCCCTTTGTCATCGGTATGTTACTTGCCCGAGATTCGATCGCTGGTATCTCAATACCTAGTTCAATCTCGTTACCGGCAAGTCTCTTTACTCATTCCGTAACACATCATCCCGCAACTAACTCATTAGTTGCAATGCTTGCAAGGCTTAAGTGATGTGTATTACCGAGTGGGCCCAAAGATACCTCTTCGACAATCGGAGTGACAAATCCTAATCTCGAAATACGCCAACCCAACAAGTACCTTTGGAGACACCTGTAGAGCACCTTTATAATCACCCAGTTACATTGTGACGTTTGGTAGCACACAAAGTGTTCCTCCAGTAAACGGGAGTTGCATAATCTCATAGTCACAGGAACATGTATAAGTCATGAAGAAAGCAATAACAACAAACTAAACGATCAAGTGCTAACCTAACGGAATGGGTCAAGTCAATCACATCATTCTCCTAATGATGTGATCCCGTTAATCAAATGACAACTCATGTCCATGGTCAGGAAACTCAACCATATTTGATTAACGAGCTAGTCAAGTAGAGGCATACCAGTGACACTATGTTTGTCTATGTATTCACACATGTATTATGTTTCCGGTTAATACAATTCTAGCATGAATAATAAACATTTATCATGATATAAGGAAATAAATAATAACTTTATTATTGCCTCTAGGGCATATGTCCTTCAGTCTCCCACTTGCACTAGAGTTAATAATCTAGTTCACATCTTTATGTGATTAGTTCACATCTCCATGTGGCTTATACCCAAAGGGTTTACTTGAGTTAATAATCTAGTTCACATCGCTATGTGATTAACACCCAAAGAGTGATCATGTTTTGATTGTGAGAGAAGTTTAGTCTATGGGTCTGCAACATTCAGATCCGTATGTATTTCACAAATTTCTATGTCTACAATGCTCAACACGGAGCTACTTTAGCTAATTGCTCCCACTTTCAATATGTATCTAGATCGAGACTTAGAGTCAGCCAGATTGGTGTCAAAAGCTTGCATCGATGTAACTCTTTCCAACGAACTCTTTTATCACCTTCATAATCGAGAAATATTTCCTTAGTCCTCTAAGGATAATTTTGACCGCCGTCCAGTGATCTACTCGTAGATCACTATTGTACTCCCTTGCCAAAATCATGCTAAGGTATACAATAGGACTGGTAAACAGTATAACATACTTTATAGAACCTATGACTGAGGCACATGGAATGATTTGCATTCTATTTTCTGCTGTGGCCGTGTTTTGAGTCTTTACTCAACTTCACACCTTGCAACACAGGCAAGAACTCCTTCTTTGACTGTTCCATTTTGAACTACTTCAAAATCTTGCCAAGGTATGTACTCATTGAAAAAACTTATCAAGCGTCTTGATCTATCTCTATATATCTTGATGCTCAATGTGTAAGAAGATTCATCGAGGTCTTTCTTTGAAAAAATCTTTTCAAACACTCCTTTATGCTTTCCAGAAAATTCTACATTAGTTCCGATCAACAATATGTCATTCATATATACTTATCATGAAATTTTGTAGTGCTCCCACTCACTTTTTTGTAAATACAGGCTTCACCGCAAGTCTGTATAGAACCATATGCTTTGATCACTTTATCAAAGCATATATTCCAACTCTGAGATGCTTGCACCAGTCCATAGATGGATCGCTGGAGCTTGCTCACTTTGTTAGCACCTTTAGGATCGACAAAACCTTATGATTGCATCATATACAACTCTTCTTTAAGAAATCCATTAAGGAATGCAGTTTTGACATCCATTTGCCAGATTTCATAAAATGCTGCAATTTCTAACATGATTCAGATAGACTTTTAATCATCGATACGAGTGAGAAAATCTCATCGTAGTAAACACCTTGAACTTGTCGAAAACATTTTGCAACAATTCGAGCTTTGTAGATAGTAACACTACTATCAGCGTCTGTCTTCCTCTTGAAGATCCATTTATTCTTAATGACTCACCGATCATCGGGCAAGTCAATCAAAGTCCATACTTTGTTCTCATACATGGATCCCATCTCAGATTTCATGGCCTCAAGCCATTTCGCGGAATCTGGGCTCATCATCGCTTCCTCATAGTTCGTAGGTTCATCATGGTCAAGTAACATGACATGCAGAACAGGATTACCGTACCACTCTAGTGCGGATCTCACTCTAGTTGACCTACGAGATTCGGTAGTAACTTGATCTGAAGTTTCATGATCATCATCATTAGCTTCCTCACTAATTGGTGTAGGAATCACTGGAACCGATTTATATGATGAACTACTTTCCAATTTAGGAGAAGGTACAAATACCTTATCAAGTTCTACTTTCCTCCCACTCACTTCTTTCGAGAGAAAATCCTTATCTAGAAAGGATCCATTCTTAGCAACAAATGTCTTGCCTTCGGATCTATGATAAAAGGTGTACCCAACAGTTACTTTTGGGTATCCTATGAAGACACACTTCTCCGACTTGGGTTTGAGCTTATCAAGATGATACTTTTTCACATAAGCATCGCAACCCCAAACTTTAAGAAACGACATCTTAGGTTTCTTGCTAAACCACAGTTCATACGGTGTCGTCTCAACGGATTTAGATGGTGCCCTTTTTAATGTGAATGCAGCTGGCTCTAATGCATAACCCCAAAACGATAGTGGTAAATCGGTAAGAGACATCATAGATTGCACTATATCCAATAAAGCACGATTATGATGTTCGAACACACCATTATGCTGTGGTGTTCCAGGTGGCATGAATTTGTGAAACTATTTCACATTGTTTTAATTGAAGACCAAACTCATAACTCAAATATTCGTCTCCGTGATCAGATCGTAGAAACTTTATTTTCTTGTCATGATGATTTTCCACTTCACTCTGAAATTCTTTGAACTTTTCAAATGTTTCAGACTTATGTTTTATCAAGTAGATATACCCATATCTGCTCAAATCATCTATGAAGGTCAGAAAATAACGATACCCACCACGAGCCTCAACACTCATCGAACTGCATACATCATTATGTATTATTTCCAACAAGTTTGTTGCTCGCTCCATTGTTCCGGTGAACGGAGTTTTAGTCATTTTGCCCATGTGGCATGGTTCGCAAGCATCAACTGATTCATAATCAAGTGATTCCAAAAGCCCATCAGCATGGAGTTTCTTCATGCGCTTTACACCAATATGACCTAAACGACACTGCCACAAATAAGTTGCACTATTATTATTAACTTTGCATCTTTTGGCTTTAATATTATGAATATGTGTATCACTACGATCGAGATCCAACAAACCAATTTCATTGGGTGTATAACCATAGAAGGTTTTATTCATGTAAACAGAACAACAATTATTCTCTAACTTAAATGAATAATAGTATTGCAATAAACATGATCAAATCATATTCATGCTCAACGCAAACACCAAATAACATTTATTTAGGTTCAACACTAATCCCGAAAGTATAGGGAGTGTGCGATGATGATCGTATCATTCTTGGAACCACTTCCAACACACATCATCACTTCACCCTTTAACTAGTCTCTGTTCATTCTGCAACTCTTGTTTCAAGTTACTACTCTTAGCAACTGAAGTAGTTTCAAATACCGAGGGGTTGCTATAAACACTAGTAAAGTACACATCAATAACATGTATATCCAATATACCTTTGTTCACTTTGCCATCCTTCATATCCGCCAAATACTTGGGGCATTTATGCTTCCAGTGACCAGTCCCTTTGCAGTAGAAGCACTTAGTCTCAGGCTTAGGTCTAGACTTGGGCTTCCTCACTTGAGCAGCAACTTGCTTGCCGTTTTTGTTAAAGTTCCCCTTTCTTCCCTTTGCCCTTTTCTTGAAACTAGTGGTCTTGTCAACCATCAACACTTGATGTTTTTCTTGATTTCTACCTTCGTCGACTTCAGCATCACAAAGAGCTTGGGAATCATTTCCGTTATCCCTTGCATATTATAGTTCATCACGAAGTTCTACTAACTTGGTGATGGTGACTGGAGAATTCTGTCAATCACTATCTTATCTGGAAGATTAACTCCCACTTGATTCAAGCGATTGTAGTACCCAGACAATCTGAGCACATGCTCACTGCTTGAGCTATTCTCCTCCATCTTTTAGCTATAGAACATGTTGGAGACTTCATATCTCTCAACTCAGGTATTTGCTTGAAATATTAACTTCAACTCCTAGAACATCTCATATGGTCCATGACGTTCAAAACGTCTTTGAAGTCCTGATTCTAAGCCATTAAGCATGGTGCACTAAACTATCAAGTAGTCATCATATTGAGCTAGCCAAATGTTCATAATGTCTGCATCTGCTCCTGTAATAGGTCTGTCACCTAGCGGTGCATCAAGGACATAATTCTTCTATGCAGCAATGAGGATAAACCTCAGATCACGGATCCAATCCGCATCATTGCTACTAACATCTTTCAACTTAGTTTTCTCTAGGAACACATATAAAACATAGGGAAGCAACAACGCGAGCTATTGATCTACAACAATATTTGGAAAATACTATCAGGACTAAGTTCATGATAAATTAAAGTTCAATTAATCATATTACTTAAGAACTCCCACTTAGATAGACATCTCTCTAATCATCTAAGTGATCACGCGATCCAAATCAACTAAACCACAACCGATCATCACGTGAAATGGAGTAGTTTTCAATGGTGAACATCATTAGTTGATCATATCTACTATATGATTCATGCTCGACCTTTCGGTCTCAGTGTTCCAAGGCCATATCTGCATATGCTAGGCTCGTCAAGTTTAACCTTAGTATTCTGCGTGTGCAAAACTGGTTTGCACCCGTTGTAGATGGACGTACAGCTTATCACACCTGATCATCACGTGGTGCCTGGGCACGACGAACTTTGGCAACGGTGCATACACAGGGAGAACACTTTTATCTTGAAATTTAGTGAGAGATCATCTTATAATGCTACCGTCAATCAAAGCAAAATAATATGCATAAAAGATAAACATCACATGCAATCAATATAAGTGATATGATATGGCCATCATCATCTTGTGCTAGTGATCTCTATCTCCGAAGCACCGTCATGATCACCATCGTCACCGGTGCGACACCTTGATCTCCATCGTAGCATCGTTGTCGCCTCACCAATTATTGCTTCTACGACTATCGCTACCGCTTAGCGACAAAGTAAAGCATTACAGGGCGATTGCATTACATACAATAAAGCGACAACCATATGGCTCCTGCCAGTTGCTGATAACTCGGTTACAAAACATGATCATCTCATACAATAAAATATAGCATCATGTATTGACCATATCACATCACAACATGCCCTGCAAAAACAAGTTAGACCTCCTCTACTTTGTTGTTGCAAGTTTTACGTGGCTGCTACGGGTTGAGCAAGAACCGTTCTTACCTACGCATCAAAACCACAACGATAGTTCGTCAAGTTAGTGCTGTTTTAACCTTCACAAGGACCGGGCGTAGCCACACTCGGTTCAACTAAAGTTGGAGAAACTAACACCCGCCAGCCACCTGTGTGCAAAGCACGTCGGTAGAACCAGTCTCACGTAAGCGTACGCGTAATGTCGGTCCGGGCCGCTTCATCCAACAATACCACTGAACCAAAGTATGACATGCTGGTATGCAGTATGACTTGTATCGCCCACAACTCACTTGTGTTCTACTCGTGCATATGACATCTACGCGTAAAACCTGGCTCGGATGTCACTGTTGGGGAACGTAGTAATTCCAAAAAATTTCCTACACACACGCAAGATCATGGTGATGCATAGCAACGAGAGGGGAGAGTGTTGTCTACGTACCCTTGTAGACCGAAAGCGGAAGCGTTAGCACAACGCGGTTGATGTAGTCGTACATCTTCACGATCCGACCGATCAAATACCGAACGCACGGCACCTCCGAGTTCTGCACACGTTCAACTCGATGACGTCCCTCGAACTCTGATCCAACCGAGCTTTGAGGGAGAGTTCCGTCAGCACAACAGCGCGGTGATGATGATGATGTTCTACCGACGCAGGGCTTCGCCTAAGCACCGCTACAATATGACCGAGGTGGATTATGGTGGAGGGGGGCACCGCACACGGCTAAGAGATCCAAGGGATCAATTGTTGTGTCTCTAGGGGGTGCCTCCCTCCCCGTATATAAAGGATTGGAGAAGGGGGAGGGGGCCGGCCACCCTTGGCGCGCCCATGAGGAGTCCTACTCCCACTGGGAGTAGGACTCCCCCCTTTCCATGTTGGAGTAAGAGAGGAGAGGGAAGGAGAAAGAGGGGGAAAGGAAAGGGGGGGGGGGGGGCGCCGCCCCCTTCCTTGTCCAATTCGGACTTGGGAGGGGAGGGGCGCGTGGCTGCCCCTTGGCCGCCTCTCCTCTTCCACCAATTGGGCCCATGAGGCCCAATAACCTTGGGGAGGGGGGTTCAGTAAACCCCCGGTACTCCGATATATATCTGATAACCCCCGAAACCATTCCGGTGTCCGAATATAGTCGTCCAATATATCAATCTTCATGTCTCGACCATTTCGAGACTCCTCGTCATGTCCGTGATCACATCCGGGACTCCAAACTACCTTCAGTACATCAAAACACATAAACTCATAATATAACTGTCATCGAACTTTAAGCGTGAGGACCCTACGGGTTCGAGAACTATGTAGACATGACCGAGACACGTCTCCGGTCAATAACCAATAGCAGAACCTGGATGCTCATATTGGCTCCTACATATTCTACGAAGATCTTTATTAGTCAAACCGCATAACAATATACGTCGTTCCCTTTTTCATCGGTATGTTACTTGCCCGAGATTCGATCGTCGGTATCTCAATACCTAGTTCAATCTTGTTATCGGCAAGTCTCTTTACTCGCTCCGTAACACATCATCCCGCAACTAACTCATTAGTTGCAATGCTTGCAAGGCTTAAGTGATGTGTATTACCGAGTGGGCCCAAAGATACCTCTTCGACAATCGGAGTGACAAATCCTAATCTCGAAATACGCCAACCCAACAAGTACCTTTGGAGACACCTGTAGAGCACCTTTATAATAACTTAGTTATGTTGTGACGTTTGGTAGCACACAAAGTGTTCCTCCAGTAAACGAGAGTTGCATAATCTCATAGTCACAGGAACATGTATAAGTCATGAAGAAAGCAATAGCAACAAACTAAATGATCAAGTGCTAAGCTAACACAATCGGTCAAGTCAATCACATCGTTCTCCTAATGATGTGATCCCGTTAATCAAATGACAACTCATGTCCATGGTCAGGAAACTCAACCATCTTTGATTAACGAGCTAGTCAAGTAGAGGCATACTAGTGACACTATGTTTATCTATGTATTCACACATGTATTATGTTTCCGGTTAATACAATTCTAGCATGAATAATAAACATTTATCATGATATAAGGAAATAAATAATAACTTTATTATTGCCTCTAGGGCATATTTCCTTCAGCAAGCGCCCCTTGATCACCCAATATCGCCTATTCCTTTTCTCTACTGTTTGCATTAGAGTAGTGTAGCATGTTACTGCTTTCCGTTAATCCTATTCTGATGCATAGCCTGTCCTTGCTACTACTGTTGTTACCTTTACCCGCAATCATAAATGCTTAATATAGGATGCTAGTATTTCATCAGTGGCCCTACATTCTTGTCCGTATGCCATGCTAGACTATTGGGCCATGATCACTTGGGAGATGATCACGGGTATATACTTTTACTAGTAAGATGCCCGCGCTTCGCTACGGAATCAGAAAAGATGAGGACCAACATAAGAATGTACGGAGACATTGATCAAGTGATGACATACAGTTTATAGGAACTCATGAGGTTTCTAGCCAATATAATCCTTCTTCTAAGCCAAGGATTTTTTTCTCCATTGTCACCTTACAACCCTATTTGTTGTTTTCCCTGCTAGGCTTAGTTTGTATGACTTTGTACCACTCACCTCCTAGGAGGCTTGTTCTACCTTTACCATGAAATGAAATGCAAAGGTCCTTTGCGTTTTCTCAAAAAAAGGCTTTCTCATTGTTTGCTATGTATTCGAGGGTACAGAGAGCATGTGGCAATTGCAAACACGTCCACACATGACGATCTGTGTTTAGGCAAAATTAAAAAATAATGACCCTATAGAGGGTCTGTAGTATATTTGGGAAAAATTAAAAAATAATGAACACATGCAATACATTTTATACTAAGCAAAGAAACAAAATGTCCAAGAAGAGATGAAGATGTACCCATCAAACCAAACTAACAGCACTTTGTAGAACCATACAATGACTTGCAACTTCCAATTTGGATGTCAACTTCAGTAATAAAAGTTGTATCATCTTCTAATAGTAGTATATGTCGAAAATGATCTATTGCAATCATTGGTAAATTTGGGGGTGCCATAAACATTTTTAAAACCAATTCCTCTAGCGGTAACTATGCATTGCCTCACTGGTGTTATCTTGTCCAATTCTTTTCTCTTGATCTAAACCATATTTTGGCTTCCCCTCGAACCTAAAAAATTGGGAAAATCAGTAAATATAAATATTTGCAAATGATGTAGGTCAAAATGGTAATCAAATAACTACAGGAGAACTGAGCAAAAATTGAAAAATGTTAAACTGCAAGTGGCCACAAGCACACAAATTCCTTAAACGAAAAGACAAGTACTCACAACCACAATGCGCTAAACATGCTAAATTACAAATTTTGTTCTAGTGATTATTGCCTTGCAACACCCAAATAGTATTCAACATAAACACAATGGTATTATTTTTAAGAGGAAACTAAAACTGCCAAGAGACCATATAATGCACAAAATCTGAGTTGGCCGTGTCATCTACGACTCTACTTCACACGGTCAGTCTCATCTATGACCATGGTAGGCAGTGGCGGAGGAAGAATAAAAATCAAGGTGGGGCAAACTCAAACATTAAAAACATGATGAAAAATTAAAGTAGTCCATAGCTCTTGTACACAAAAATAATGTATATGGTCTACAGTTTATGCCTTTGCTCCACTGAAATTCAAAAAAATGAAATTGAGAAATCAACACAAACACAGAAAATCAGAAAAGAAAATTTATACCTTTGATGCCCTTTTCCCGGTCATGTACATCTTCTAGCTAGCCAAACTGCTATGAACATCGCGCCGCTAGTGCCACCCAGTGCTGCTGCACTCTGCCTGCGGAGTACGATTGAGTTTGTGTCGGGACAACATGTTGCGACCTTGAGGCTGGAGGATCAGTACAGTGCCACATGCAGCCACTGATCCTGCCATGGCGCCATCCATGGTAGGTTCACTGAATTGCTATCGCTAGTCACTACCTAGCCAGCATTTCAAGTAGTTTTTTACACGAGTCGTTCCAATTAGTTGCTTGAGCGTGGGACTTGAGAAATTCTCTGCTTAATAATATCTAGTCATCCTTGATCATGATCTCTATATACCTTGCACCAAAAATCTAACATAGGTCACAATTAAAAAAATAGTCTGGGTACTGAATAGAAAATCCTGTTCCAACCTGATGGGATGGAGTACAGTTTAAGTCTAAATATGCAGCTCACAAAGAACTGTGCGGATGCACAGCCAATTCATTTCTAAGCATTTAACAAATCACATGTTTAGGAGAGACCAAGGTTTCAATCACGTATAGATCTGATACGCATTTGTACTCCAAAACAATTATCAATTTCTTGGATCTGATAGGAGAAAAACATAACTTACGGAGGGGTGAGCGTGGTTCGGAGCGGACACAAAGGGTCGGGGTAGTTGGCGCCAGCGCCGCCATGAACGAGCAGCTCGCCACCAGCAAAATTCATCGGCGGCCTACTCATGGTGTTCGTACCGCTGGTAGGCTCCAAGAAAAAGAGCATCGAGTTGGAGGTTGAGAAGTAAAGCCTACACAAAAGAGAATCAATCAACCCAACAACCAAAAAGGGAAAACGAACTTACATGGACATGGAAGCAACCGCCGCTATGCTCCCTGTCTCGGATGAGTTGCACGACCAGATCTAGAAGGAGAGATGCTTGGCAAGCTCGAAGCCATATCTGATTTGTTGAGGCCCTAACTAAAACTACAGCTATACAAGGGGAGGGACCCTCACCCAACTCAACTCGGATGGTCGCCGAGAAAGAGAGGGGAGTGACCGGCGGTGAGGGATTTGGGAGTTCTGGAAGACTCAATTTCTTTCGCGAGAGAGAGGAGGAAGGAGAACTTCCAGCTCTTTCTGGTGTGCGGGGTGGTTTCTGCAAAAGTGCAACTTAAGTTGCTTGGGGGCAACTGGTCTCACGCTCAGCCTTACATCTTAGATTGGACGGTTCAGATGCCACGAAGGAAGGCACACCATCATCACCAACTCGCATTTTTATAGGAGTAGAGATACATAATATGTGATACATGTGGTGACTAAAGTCGGGTCGGCTCGTAGAGTACCCGCAAGTGATTCCGATGCGGGGGCTGAAGGGGCAGGTGGTTCCATCCAGGTAGTGGTGGGCCTGGGTTCCCGACGGCCCCCGACTGTTACTTTGTGGTGGAGCGACAGGGCAGGTTGAGACCACCTAGGAGAGAGGTGGGACCGGCCCTGGTCGGCATCCGTGGAGACTTCCATTAACACGCTTAATGAGATCTTGGTATTTGATCTGAGTCTGGCCACTGGCCTATATGCACTAACCAACTACGCGGGAACAGTTATGGGCACTCGACGTCATGGTATCAGCTGAAGCCTTCGTGACGTCAGCGACTGAGCAGCGCGCGCCGGATTGGACCATAAGCCTGCTCTTGTATTAAGGGGGCTAGGTCTGCTTTTGGCCGCCCTCACAACATGCAGGTGTGCAATGAGCGATGGGCCCAGACCCTTGCACCATAGGAGTTAGACCGGCGTGCTGACCTCTCTGTTGTGCCTAGGTAGGGCTGGGACGTGTTGATCTTTCGAGGCTGGACATGACCCAGGAAAGTGTGTCCGGCCAAAGGGGGTCGAGTGTGTTGGGAAATGTGGTGCACCCCTGCAGGGAAGTTTATCTATTCATATAGCCATGTCCCTCGGTAAAAGGATGACCTAGAGTTGTACGTTGACCTTATGACAACTAGAACCGGATACTTAATAAAATACACCCTTTCAAGTGCCAGATACAACTCGGTGATCGCTCTCTAACAGGGCGACGAGGAGAGGATCGCCGGGTAGGATTATGCTATACGATGCTACTTGGTGAACTTACCATCTACTCTCTTCTACTGCTTCAAGATGGAGGCTGCCAGAAGCGTAGTCTTCGATAGGACTAGCTATCCCCCTCTTATTCTGGCATTCTGCAGTCCAGTCCACATATACTACCCCTTTCATTGATACCAATGCATATGTAGCGTATCTCCTTGCTTGCGAGTACTTTGGATGAGTACTCATGGTTGCTTTGCTCCCCCTTTTTCCCCTTTATATACCCGATTGTTGCGACCAGACGATGGAGTCCAGGAGCCAGACGCCACCGTCGACGATCACTCCTACTACTCTAGAGGTGCCTACTACTACGTGCAGGCCGCTGGCGATGACCAGGAGTAGTTTAGGAGGTCCCAAGCAGGAGGCCTTGCCTTTTCGATCATTGCTACTTTTGTGCTAGCCTTCTTAAGGCATACTTGTTTAACTTATGTCTGTACCCAGATATTGTTGCTTCCGCTGACTCTTGTGTTTTCGAGCTTATGTATTCGAGCCCTCGAGGCCCCTAGCTTGTAATATAAAGCTTGTATTATTTTAACTTATGTCTAGAGTTGTGTTGTGATATCTTCCCGTGAGTCCCTAGCCTTGACCGTACACATTTGCGTGTATGATTAGTGTACGGTCAAACCGGGGGTATCACAATGCATCTGTCGGGGAACGCAGTAAATTCAAATTTTTTCCTACGCACACGCAAGATCATGGTGATGCATAGCAACGAGAGGGAAGAGTGTCGTCCACGTACCCTCATAGACCGTAAGCAGCAGCATTATGACAACACGGTTGATGTAGTCGTACGTAATGTAGTCGTACATATTCACGATCGACCGATCCTAGTACCGAATGTACGACACCTCCGTGATCTGCACACGTTCAGCTCGGTGACGTCCCATGAACTCACGATCCAGTAGAGCTTCGAGGGAGAGTTTCGTCAGGACGACGGCGTGATGACGATGATGATGAAGCTACCAGAACAGGGCTTCGCCTAAGCACCACTACGATATGACCGAGGTGGATTATGGTGGAGGGGGGCACCGCACATGGCTAAGAGATCAATGATCAACTTGTGTGTCTATGGGGTGCCCCTGGCCACGTATATAAAGGAGTGGAGGAGGGGAGAGGGCTGACCGTTCTATGGCGCGCCCTGGAGGAGTCCTACTCCCACCGGGAGTAGGATCCCCCCTTCCCTAGTTGGACTAGGAGAGAAGGAAGGGGGAGAGAGGGAGGAAGGAAAGGGGGGCGCCGCCCCCCTCCTAGTCCAATTCGGACCAGAGGGAGAGGGGGCACGCGGCCTGCCCTCGTCTCCTCTCTCTCTCTCCACTATGGCCCAATAAGGCCCATTCATTTACCAGGGGGTTCCGGTAACCTTCTGTTACTCCGGAAAAATCCCGATTTCACCCGGAACTATTCCGATGTCCAAATATAGGCTTCCAATATATCGATCTTTATGTCTTGACCATTTCGAGACTCCTCGTCATGTATGTGATCATATCCGGGACTCCGAACTACCTTTGTTACATTTAAACACATAAACTCATAATACCGATCGTCACCGAACGTTAAGCGTGCGGACCCTACGGGTTCGAGAACTATGTAGACATGATCGAGACACATTTCTGGTCAATAACCAATAGCGGAACCTAGATCCCATATTGGTTCCTACATATTCTACGAAGATCTTTATTGGTCAAACCGCATAACAGTATACGTTGTTCCCTTTCTCATCGGTATGTTACTTGACCGAGATTCGATTATCGATATCTCAATACCTAGTTCAATCTCGTTACTGGCAAGTCTCTTTACTCATTCCGTAATGTTACATCCCGTAACTAATTCATTAGCTACATTGCTTGCAAGGCTTATTGTGATGTACATTACCGAGAGGGCCCAGAGATACCTCTCCGACAATTGGAGTGACAAATCCTAATCTTGATCCATGCCAACTCAACAAACACCATCGGAGACACCTATAGATCACCTTTATAATCACCCAATTATGTTGTGACGTTTGGTAGCACACAAAGTGTTCCTCCGATATTCGTGGGTTGCATGATCTCATAGTCATAGGAACATGTATAGTTATGGAGAAAGCAATAACAATAAACTAAACGATCATCGTGCTAAGCTAACGGATGGGTCAAGTCAATCACATCATTCTCTAATGATGTGATCCTGTTAATCAAATGACAACTCATGTCTATGGTCAGGAAACATAACCATCATTGATTCAACGAGCTAGTTAAGTAGATGCAAACTAGTGACACTCTGTTTGTCTATGTATTCACACATGTACTAAGCTAGCATGAATAATAAACATTTATCATGATATAAGGAAATATAAATAACAACTTTATTATCGCCTCTAGGGCATATTTCCTTCAGTCTCCCACTTGCACTAGAGTCAATAGTCTAGATTACACAGTAATGATTCTAACACCCATGGAGTCTTGGTGCTGATCATGTTTTGCTCGTGAGAGAGGCTTAGTCAACGGGTCTGCAACATTCAGATCCATATGTATCTTGACTTGATCATGGATGGAATTGAAGCGTCTCTTGATGTGCTTGGTTCTCTTGTGAAATCTGGATTCCTTTGATAAGGCAATTGCACCAGTATTGTCACAAAAGAATTTCATTGGACCCGATGCACTAGGTATGACACCTAGATCGGATATGAACTCCTTCATCCAGACTCCTTCATTTGCTGCTTCCGAAGCAACTATGTACTCCGCTTCACATGTAGATCCCGCCACGACGCTCTGGTTGGAACTGCACCAACTGACAGCTCCACCATTTAATAAAAACAATGTATCCGGTTTGTGACTTAGAGTCATCCGGATCAGTGTCAAAGCTTGCATCTATATAACCATTTACGACGAGCTCTTTGTCACCTCCATATACGAGAAACATATCCTTAGTCCTTTTCAGGTATTTCAGGATGTTCTTGACCACTGACCAGTGATCCACTCCTGGATTACTTTGGTACCTCCCTGCTAAACTTATAGCAAGGCACACATCAGGTCTGGTACACAACATTGCATACATGATAGAGCCTATGGCTGAAGCATAGGGAACACCTTTCATTTTCTCTCTATCTTCTGCAGTGGGAGGGCATTGAGTCTGACTCAATTTCACACCTTGTAACACAGGCAAGAACCCTTTCTTTGCTTGATCCATTTTGAACTTCTTAAAAACTTTACCAAGGTATGTGCTTTGTGAAAGTCCAATTAAGCGTCTTGATCTATCTCTATAGATCTTGATGCCCAATATATAAGGAGCTTCATCGAGGTCTTTCATTGAAAAACTCTTATTCAAATATCCTTTTATGCTATCCAGAAATTCTATATCATTTCCAATCAATAATATGTCATCCACATATAATATTAGAAATGCTATAGAGCTCCCACTCACTTTCTTGTAATAGAACCATATGCTTTGATCACAATATCAAAATGTTCATTCCAACTCCGAGATGCTTGCACCAGTCCATAGATGGATCGCTGGAGCTTACATACTTTGTTAGCACCCTTTCGATCGATAAAACCTTCAGGTTGCATCATATACAACTCTTCTTCCAGAAATCCATTCAGGAATGCAGTCTTTACATCATTTTGCCAAATTTCATAATTATAAAATGCAACAATTCCTAACATGATTCGGACGGACTTAAGCATCGCTACGGGTGAGAAGGTCTCATCGTAGTCAACTCCTTGAACTTGTCAAAAACCTTTTGCAACAAGTCGAGCTTTGTAGACAGTAACATTACCGTCAGCATCAGTCTTCTTCTTGAAGATCCATTTATTCTCGATGGCTTGCCGATCATCGGGCAAGTCAACCAAATTCCACACTTTGTTCTCATACATGGATCCCATCTCAGATTTCATGGCCTCAAGCTACTTTGCAGAATCTGGGCTCATCATCGCTTCCTCATAGTTCGTAGGTTCGTCATGGTCAAGTAACATGACTTCCAGAACAGGATTACCGTACCACTCTGGTGTGGATCTTACTCTGGTTGACCTACGAGGTTTGGTAGTAACTTGATCTGAAGTTTCATGATCATCATCATTAGCTTCCTCACTTACTGGTGTAGGAATCACTGGAACAGATTTCTATGATGAACTACTTTCCAATAAGGGAGAAGGCACAATTACCTCGTCAAGTTCTACTTTCCTCCCACTCACTTCTTTTGGGAGAAACTCCTTCTCTAGAAAGGATCCATTCTTAGCAATGAATATCTTGCCTTCAGATCTATGATAGAAGGTGTACCCAACAGTCTCCTTTGGGTATCCTATGAAGACACATTTCTCCGATTTGGGTTCGAGCTTATCAGGTTGAAGCTTTTTCACATAAGCATCGCAGCCCCAAACTTTAAGAAGCGACAACTTTGGTTTCTTGCCAAACCATAGTTCATAAGGCGTCATCTCAACAGATTTAGATGGTGCCCTATTTAACGTGAATGCAGCCGTCTCTAAAGCATAACCCCAAAACGATAGCGGTAAATCAGTAAGAGACATCATAGATCGCACCATATCTAGTAAAGTACGATTACGACGTTCGGACACACCATTACGCTGCGGTGTTCCGGGTGGCGTGAGTTGCGAAACTATTCCGCATTGTTTCAAATGAAGACCAAACTCGTAACTCAAATATTCTCCTCCATGATCAGATCGTAGAAACTTTATTTTCTTGTTACAATGATTTTTCACTTCACTCTGAAATTCTTTGAACTTTTCAAATGTTTCAGACTTATGTTTCATCAAGTAGATATACCCATATCTGCTCAAATCATCTGTGATGGTGAGAAAATAATGATACCCATCGCGAGCCTCTATATTCATCGGCACACATACATTAGTATGTATGATTTCCAACAAATCTGTTGCTCGCTCCATTGTTTCGGAGAACGGCGTTTTAGTCATCTTGCCAATGAGGCATGGTTGGAAAGTACCAAGTGATTCATAATCAAGTGATTCCAAAAGTGCATCAGAATGGAGTTTCTTCATGCGCTTTACATCAATATGACCTAAACGGCAGTGCCGCAAATAAGTTGCACTATCATTATCAACTCTGCATCTTTTGGCTTCAATATTATGAATATGTGTATCACTACTATCGAGATTCATCAAGAATAGACCACTCTTCAAGGGTGCATGACCATAAAAGATATTACTCATATAAATAGAACAACCATTATTCTAAGATTTAAATAAATAACCGTCTTGCATCAAACAAGATCCAGATATAATGTTCATGCTCAACGCTGGCACCAAATAACAATTATTTAGGTCTAAAACTAATCCCGAAGGTAGATATAGAGGTAGCGTGCCGACCGCGATCACATCGACTTTGGAACCATTTCCCACGCGCATCATCACCTCGTCCTTAGCCAATCTTCGCTTAATCTGCAGTCCCTGTTTCGAGTTGCAAATATTAGTAATAGAACCAGTATCAAATACCCAGGTACTACTGCGAGCATTAGTAAGGTACACATCAATAACATGTATATCACATATACCTTTGTTCACCTTGCCATCCTTCTTATCCGCCAAATACTTGGGCTAGTTCCGCTTCCAGTGACCAATCCCTTTGTAGTAGAAGCACTCAGTCTCAGGCTTAGGTCCAGACTTGGGCTTCTTCACTTGAGCAGTGATACGTCTCCAACGTATCTATAATTTTTTATTGTTCCATGCTATATTATATTCTGTTTTGGACATTATTGGGCTTTATTATACACTTTTATATTATTTTTGGGACTAACCTATTAACCGGAGGCCTAGCCCAGAATTGTTGTTTTTTTGCCTATTTCAGATTTTCGCAGAAAAAGAATATCAAACGGAATGAAACCTTCAGGAACGTGATTTTTTGATTGAACGTGATCCACAGGACTTGGACCCTACGTCAAGGCATCAACCAAGAAGGCACGAGGTAGGGGGGCGCGCCTACCTGCCCAAGCACGCCCTCCACCCTCATGGGGCCCATGTTGCTCCACCGACGTACTTCTTCCTCCTATATATACCTACGTACCCCCAAACTACCAGATACGGAGCCAAAAACCTAATTCCACCGCCGCAACCTTCTGTACCCGTGAGATCCCATCTTGGGGCCTTTTCCGGAGCTTCGCCGGAGGGGGCATCGATCACGGAGGGCTTCTACATCAACACCATAGCCTCTCCGATGATGTGTGAGCAGTTTACTTCAGACCTTCGGGTCCATAGTTATTAGCTAGATGGCTTCTTCTCTCTTTTTGGATCTCAATACAAAGTTCTCCCCCTCTCTTGTGGAGATCTATTCGATGTAATCTTCTTTTGTGGTGTGTTTGTTTAGACCGATGAATTGTGGGTTTATGATCAAGTTTATCTACGAACAATATTTGAATCTTATCTGAATTCTTTTATGTATGATTGGTTATCATTGCAAGTCTCTTCGAATTATCAGTTTGGTTTGGCCTACTAGATTGATCTTTCTTGCAATGGGAGAAGTGCTTAGCTTTGGGTTCAATCTTGCGGTGTCCTTTCCAAGTGACAGTAGGGGCAGCAAGGCACGTATTGTATTGTTGCCATCGAGGATAACAAGATGGGGTTTATATCATATTGCATGAGTTTATCCCTCTACATCATGTCATCTTGCTTAAAGCGTTACTCTGTTCTTTTGAACTTAATACTCTAGATGCATGTTGGATAGCGGTCGATGTGTGGAGTAATAGTAGTAGATGCAGGCAGGAGTCGGTCTACTTGTCTTGGACGTGATGCCTATATACATGATCATACCTAGATATTCTCATAACTATGCTCAATTCTGTCAATTGCTCAACAGTAGTTTGTTTACCCACCATAATACTTATGCTCTCGAGAGAAGCCACTAGTGAAACCTATGTCCGCCGGGTCTATTTTCATCATATTAATCTCCCATCAATAAGCTATTTCTTTTGCCGTTAATTTTGCTTTTTTACTTTGCATCTTTATCATAAAAATACCAAAAATATTATCTTATCATATCTATCAGATCTCACTTTCGTAAGTGACCGTGAAGGCATTGACAACCCCGTTATTGCGTTGGTTGCGAGGATTTTATTTGTTTGTGTAGGTGCGAGGGACTCGTGCGTGGCCTCCTACTAGATTGATACCTTGGTTCTCAAAAACCGAGGGAAATACTTACGCTGCTTTACTGCATCACCCTTTCCTCTTCAAGGGAAAACCAACGCAGTGCTCAAGAGGTAGCAAGAAGGATTTCTGGCGCTGTTGCCGGAGAGTCTACGCAAAAGTCAACATACCAAGTACCCATCACAAACCCTTATCTCCCGCATTACATTATTTGCCATTTTCCTCTCCCCCACTTCACCCTTGCCATTTTATTCGCCCTCTCTCTCTCCATCCTCCTTCTCTTTCCTTGTTTGCCTCTTTTGCCCGTTTCTTGTTTGCTTGTGTGTTGGATTGCTTGCCTGTCATGATGGCTCAAGATAATACTAAATTGTGTGACTTTACCAATACCAACAACAATGATTTTATTAGCACTTTGATTGCTCCTCTTACCAATGCTGAATCTTGTGAAATTAATGCTGCCTTGCTGAATCTTGTCATGAAAGATCCGTTTTCCGGCCTTCCTAGTGAAGATGCCGCTACCCATCTAAACAACTTTGTTGATTTGTGTGATATGCAAAAGAAGAAAGATGTGGATATTGATATTTTTCAATTGAAGCTATTTCCTTTTTCGCTTAGAGATCGTGCTAAAGCTTGGTTTTCGTCTTTGCCTAAAAATAGTATTGATTCATGGAATAAGTGCAAAGATGCTTTTATCTCTAAGTATTTTCCTCCCGCTAAGATCATCTCACTTAGAAACGATATCATGAATTTTAAGCAACTTGATCATGAACATGTTGCACAAGCTTGGGAGAGGATGAAATTAATGATACGTAATTGCCCTACACATGGTTTGAATTTGTGGATGATTATACAATTTTTTTTATGCCGGATTGAATTTTGCTTCTAGAAATCTTTTAGATTCAGCCGCGGGAGGCACTTTTATGGAAATCAGTTTAGGAGAAGCTAATAAACTCCTAGATAATATTATGGTTAATTATTCTCAATGGCACACTGAAAGAACTAAGAAAGTGCATGTGATAGAAGAAATTAATGTTTTGAGTGGAAAGATGGATGAACTTATGAAATTATTTGCTAATAAAAGTGTTTCTCCGATCCTAATGATATGCCTTTGTCTACTTAGATTGAGAATAATAATGAATCTATGGATGTGAATTTTGTTGGTAGCAACGCATATAGAGGAAACTTTAATCCTAGGCTGTACCCTAGTAATTCCTCTAATAATTATGGTAATTCCTACAACAATTCTTATGGAAATTATAATAAGATTCCCTCTGATTTTGAATCTAATATTAAATAATTTATTACTTCACAAAAGAATTTCAATGCTTTGATTGAAGAAAAATTGCTTAAGATTGATGAGTTGGCTAGGAACGTTGATAGAATTTCTCTTGATGTTGATTCTTTGAAACTTAGATCTATTCCACCTAAGCATGATATCAATGAGTCTCTCAAAGCCATGAGAATTTCCATTGATGAGTGCAAAGAAAGAACCGCTAGGATGCGAGCTAAGAAAGATTGCTTTATAAAAGCGTGTTCTTCTAGTTTCCATGATAATAAAGATGAAGATCTAAAAGTTATTGATGTGTCCCCTATTAAATATTTGTTTTGCAATATTAATCTTGATAATGATGGGACTGAATATGATCCACCTTTACTTAGAAGGCGTTCCAAAAATTCAGAGTCTTTAGATCTTGATGCTAAAATTGTTAAAAGTGGGATTGAAGAAGTCAAAACTTTAAATATCAATGAACCCACTATTTTGTATTTCAAGGAATTTAATTATGATAATTGCTCTTTGATAGATTGTATTTCCTTGTTGCAATCCGTGCTAAATTCTCCACATGCTTATAGTCAAAATAAAGCCTTTACCAAACATATCGTTGATGCTTTGATGCAATCTTATGAAGAAAAACTTGAGTTGGAAGTTTCTATCCCTAGAAAACTTTATGATGAGTGGGAACATACTATTAAAATTAAAATTAAATATCATGAATGCTATGCTTTGTGTGATTTGGGTGCTAGTGTTTCCACGATTCCAAATACTTTGCGTGATTTGCTAGGTTTCCGTGATTTTGATGATTGCTCTTTAAACTTGCACCTTGCGGATTCCACCATTAGGAAACCTATGGGAAGAATTAATGATGTTCTTATTGTTGCAAATAGGAATTATGTGCCCGTAGATTTTATTGTTCTTGATATAGATTGCAATCCTTCATGTCCTATTATTCTTGGTAGACCTTTCCTTAGAACGATTGGTGCATTATTGATATGAAGGAAGGGAATATTAGGTTCCAATTTCCATTAAGGAAAGGCATGGAACACTTCCCTAGAAAGAAAATTAAATTACCATATGAATCTATTATGAGAGCCACTTATGGATTGCCTACCAAAGATGGCAATACCTAGATCTATCTTCGCTTTTATGCCTAGCTAGGGGCGTTAAACGATAGCGCTTGTTGGGAGGAGACCCAATTTTATTTTTATTCCTTGCTTTTTGCTCCTGTTTAGTAATAAAAAATTTACCTAGCCTCTATTTTGGTTGTGCTTTCTGTGTTTAATTAGTGTTTGTGCCAAGTAGAACCATTGGGAAGACTTGGGGAAAGTCCTTTTAATCTTTCTGTAGAAAACAGAAACTTTAGCGCACACGAGAATTGCTGCCATTTTTATTTGGAAGGTGATATTTAGTTAATTATTTTTTCATATGATTAATAGATAAATTTCTCACGTCCAGAAATTTATTTTAGAATTTTTGGGGTTCCAGAACTTGCGTTAGCTACAGATTACCACAGACTGTTCTGTTTTTGACAGATTCTGTTTTTTCTTGTGTTGTTTGCTTATTTTGATGAATCTATGGCTAGTAAAATAGTTTATAAACCATAGAGAAGTTGGAATGCAGTAGGTTTAACACCAATATAAATAAATAATGAGTTCATTACAGTACCTTGAAGTGGTGTTTTGTTTTCTTTTGCTAACGGAGCTCACGAGATTTTCTACTTTGAGTTTTGTGTTGTGAAGTTTTCAAGTTTTGGGTAAAGATTTAATGGATTATGGAAAGGAGTGGCAAGAGCCTAATATTGGGGATGCCCATGGCACGCCAAGATAATCTAAGGACACCCAAAAGCCAAAGCTTGGGGATGCCCCGGAAGGCATCCCCTCTTCCGTCTACTTACATCGGTAACTTTACTTGGAGCTATATTTTTATTCACCACATGATATGTGTTTTGCTTGGAGCGTCTTGTATTATTTGAGTCTTTATTATTTAGTTTACAACAATCATCCTTGATGTACACACCTTTTGAGAGAGACACACATGATTCAGAAATTGTTAGAATACTCTATGTGCTTCACTTATATCTTTTGAGTTATATAGTTTTTGCTCTAGTGCTTCACTTATATCTTTTAGAGCATGGTGGTGGATTTGTTTTATAGAAACTATTGTTCTCTCATGCTTCACTTAGATTATTTTGAGAGTCCTACAAAACAGCATGGTAATTTGCTTTAATTATGTTAGGCATTCAAGATTAGTAATTTTTTTCTTATGAGTGTGTTGAATACTATGAGAAGTTTGATACTAGATAATTGTTTTGAGATATGAAGATGGTGATATTAGAGTCATGCTAGTTGAGTAGTTTTGAATTTGAGAAATACTTGTGTTAAAGTTTGTGATTCCCATAGCATGCACGTATGTTGAACCATTATGTGATGAAGTCGGAGCATGATTTATTTATTGATTTTCTTCCTTATGAGTGGTGGTCGAGGACGAGCAATGGTCTTTTCGTACCAATCTATCCCCCTAGGAGCATGCGTGTAATACTTTGCTTTGATAACTTGTAGATTTTTGCAATAAGTATATGAGTTCTTTATGACTAATGTTGAGTCCATGGATCATACGCACTTTCTTCCTTCCACCATTGCCAGCCTCTCTAATACCACACACTTTTCACCGGTATCATACACCCACCATATACCTTCCTCAAAACAGCCACCATACCTACCTATCATGTCATTTCCGTAGCCATTCCGAGATATATTACCATGCAACTTACCACCGTTCCGTTTATTATGACACGTTCCATCATTGTCATATTGCTTTGCATGATCATGTAGTTGACATTGTATTTGTGGCAAAGTCACCGTTCATAACTCTTTCATACATGTCACTCTTGATTCATTGCATATCCTGGTACACCACCGGAGGCATTCACATAAAGTCATATTTTGTTCTAAGTATTGAGTTGTAAGTAAATAAAAAAGTGTGATGATCATCATTTTTAGAGCATTGTCCCAAGTGAGGAAAGGATGATGGAGACTATGATTCCCCCACAAGTCCGGATGAGACTCCATACTAAAAAAAAGAGGCCATAAAATAAAGAAAGAGAAAAGGCCCAAATAAAAAAAGAGAGAAAAAGAGAGAAGGGACAATGCTACTATCCTTTTACCACACTTGTGCTTCAAAGTAGCACCATGATCTTCATGATAGAGAGTCTCCTATGTTATCACTTTCATATACTAGTGGGAATTTTTCATTATAGAACTTGGCTTGTATATTCCAATGATGGGCTTCCTCAAAATGCCTTAGGTCTTCATGAGCAAGCAAGTTGGATGCACACCCACTTAGTTTCTTTTTGTTGAGCTTTCATACACTTATAGCTCTAGTGCATCCGTTGCATGGAAATCCCTACTCACTCACATTGATATCTATTAATGGGCATCTTCATAGCCCGTTGATACGCCTAGTTGACGTGAGACTATCTTCTCCTTTTTGTCTTCTCCACAACACCATTCTATTCCACATATAGTGCTATGTCCATGGCTCACGCTCATATATTGCGTGAAGATTGAAAAAATTTGAGAACACCAAAAGTATGAAACAATTGCTTGGCTTGTCATCGGGGTTGTGCATGATTTAAATATTTTGTGTGGTGAAGATACAACATAGCCAGACTATATGATTTTGTAGGGATAACTTTGTTTGGCCATGTTACTTTGAGAAGACATAATTGCTTAGTTAGTATGCTTGAAGTATTATTGTTTTGATGTCAATATTAAACTTTTGTCTTGAATCTTTCGGATCTGAATATTCATACCGCAATTAAGAGAATTAAATTGAAATTATGCCAAGTAGCATTCCACATCAAAAATTCCGTTTTTATCATTTACCTACTCGAGGACGAGCATGAATTAAGCTTGGGGATGCTTGATACGTCTCCAACATATCTATAATCTTTGATTGTTCCATGCTATATTATATTCTGTTTTGGACATTATTGGGCTTTATTATACACTTTTATATTATTTTTGGGACTAACCTATTAACCGGAGGCCCAGCCCAGAATTGCTGTTTTTTTTGCCTATTTCAGAGTTTCGCAGAAAAAGAATATCAAAGAGAGTCCAAACGGAATGAAACCTTCGGGAACGTGATTTTTGGAACGAACGTGATCCAGAGGACTTGGACCCTAGTCAAGACAACAACTAGGAAGGCACGAGGTAGGGGGGCGCGCCTACCCCCCCAGGCGCGCCCTCCACCCTCGTGGGGCCCATGTTGCTCCACCGACGTACTTCTTCCTCCTATATATACCAACGTACCCCCAAACTACCAGATACGGAGCCAAAAACCTAATTCCACCGCTGCAACCTTATGTACTTCTCTCTTTTTGGACTTCAATACAAAGTCCCCCCTCTCTTGTGGAGATCTATTCGATGTAATCTTCTTTTGCGGTGTGTTTGTTGGGACCGATGAATTGTGGGTTTTGATCAAGTTTATACATGAACAATATTTGAATCTTCTCTGAATTCTTTTATGTATGATTGGTTATCTTTGCAAGTCTCTTCGAATTACCAGTTTGGTTTGGCCTACTAGATTGATCTTTCTTGCAATCGGAGAAGTGCTTAGCTTTGGGTTCAATCTTGCGCTGTCCTTTCCCAGTGACAGTAGGGGCAGCAAGGCACATATTGTATTGTTGCCATCGAGGATAACAAGATGGGGTATATATCATATTGCATGAGTTTATCCCTCTACATCATGTCATCTTGCTTAAAGCGTCACTCTGTTCTTTTGAACTTAATACTCTAGATGCATGCTGGATAGCGGTCGATGTGTGGAGTAATAGTAGTAGATGCAGGCAGGAGTCGGTCTACTTGTCTCGGACATGATGCCTATATACATGATCATACCTAGATATTCTCATAACTATGCTCAATTCTGTCAATTGCTCAACAGTAATTTGTTTACCCACCGTAATACTTATGCTCTTGAGAGAAGCCACTAGTGAAACCTATGGCCCCCGGGTCTATTTTCATCATATTAATCTCCCATCAACAAGCTATTTCTTTTGCCATTTATTTTGCTTTCTTTACTTTGCATCTTTATCATAAAACTACCAAAAATATTATCTTATCATATCTATCAGATCTCACTTTCGTAAGTGACCGTGAAGGGATTGACAACCCCTTTATTGCGTTGGTTGCGAGGATTTTATTTGTTTGTGTAGGTGGGAGGGACTCATGCATGGCCCCCTACTGGATTGATACCTTGGTTCTCAAAAACTGAGGGAAATACTTACGCTGCTTTACTGCATCACCCTTTCCTCTTCAAGGGAAAACCAACGTAGTGCTCAAGAGGTAGCAAGCATCAACGTGCTTGTTGTTCTTCTTGAAGTTACCCTTCTTCCCTTTACCCATTTTCTTGAAACTGGTGGTCTTGTTAGCCATCAACACTTGATGCTCCTTCTTGATTTCTACCTCCGCAGCCTTTAGCATCGCGAAGAGCTCGGGAATAGTCTTATCCATCCCTTGCATATTATAGTTCATCACGAAGCTCTTATAGCTTGGTGGCAGTGATTAAATAATTCTCTCAATGACACTATCATCCGGAAGATTAACTCCCAGTTGAATCAAGTGATTATTATACCCAAAAATTTTGAGTATATGTTCACTGACAGAACTATTCTCCTCCATCTTGCAGCTGTAGAACTTATTGGAGACTTCATATCTCTCAATCCGGGCATTTGAATGAAATATCAACTTCAACTCCTGGAACATCTCATATGCTCCATGATGTTAAAAACGTCGTTGAAGTCCCGGTTCTAAGCCATAAAGCATGGCACACTGAACTATCAAGTAGTCATCAGCTTTGCTTTGCCAGACGTTCATAACATCTGGCGTTGCTCCTGCAGCGGGTTTGGCACCTAGCGGTGCTTCTAGGACGTAATTCTTCTGTGCAGCAATGAGGATAATCCTCAAGTTACGGACCCAGTCCGTGTAATTGCTACCATCATCTTTCAACATTGCTTTCTCAAGGAACGCATTAAAATTCAACAGAACAACAGCACGGGCCATCTATCTACAACAACATAGACATGCAAAATACTATCAGGTACTAAGTTCATGATAAATTAAAGTTCAATTAATCAAATTACTTAAGAACTCCCACTTAGATAGACATCCCTCTAATAATCTAAGTGATCACGTGATCCACATCAACTAAACCATGTCCGACCATCACGTGAGATGGAGTAGTTTTCAATGGTGAACATCACTATGTTGATCATATCTACTATATGATTCACGCTCGACCTTTTGGTCTCAGTGTTTCGAGGCCATATCTGCATATGCTAGGCTCGTCAAGTTTAACCCGAGTATTCTGCGTGTGCAAAACTGGCTTGCACCCGTTGTATGTGAATGTAGAGCATATCACACCCGATAATCATGTGGTGTCTCGGCACGACAAACTGTAGCAACGGTGCATACTCAGGGAGAAGATTTATACCTTGAAATTTAGTGAGATATCATCTTATAATTCTACCGTCGAACTAAGCAAAATAAGATGCATAAAGGATAAACATCACATGCAATCAATATAAGTGATACGATATGGCCATCATCATCTTGTGCCTGTGATCTCCATCTCCAAAGCACCGTCATGATCACCATCGTCACCGGCTTGACACCTTGATCTCCATCGAAGCATCGTTGTTGTCACGCCAACTATTGCCTCCACGACTATCGCTACCGCTTAGTGATAAAGTAAAGCAATCACATGGCGATTGCATTTCATACAATAAAGCGACAACCATATGGCTCCTACCAGTTGCCGATAACTGTGTTACAAAACATGATCATCTCATACAATAAAATTTAGCATCATGTCTTGACCATATCACATCACAACATGCCCTACAAAAACAAGTTAGACGTCCTCAACTTTGTTGTTGCAAGTTTTACGTGGCTGCTACGGGCTGAGCAAGAACCGTTCTTACCTATGCATACAAAAACCACAATGTGGTATAGTGATTGCTTTTTGATCTTCAGAAAGAACCATGTTCATTGAATCCGATTCAACTAAAGCTGGAGAAACAGACACCCACTAGCCACCTGTGTGCGAAGCACGTCGGTAGAACTAGTCTCGCGTAAGCGTACGCGTAATGTCAGCCTGGGCCGCTTCATCCAACAATGCTGCTGAATCAAGAATCAACTAGTGACGACAAGCAATATGTATATACCCACGCCCACAACTCCTTTGTGTTCTACTTGTGCATATGACATCTACGCATAAACCTGGCTTGGATGCCACTTTTGGGGAACGCAGTAATTTCAAAAAATTTCCTACGCACATGCAAGATCGTGGTGACGCATAGCAACGGGAGGGAAGAGTGTCGTCCACATACCCTCGTAGGCCGTAAGAGGAAGCATTATGAGAACGCGGTTGATGTAGTCGTACGTGTTCACGATCGACCGATCCTAGTACCGAACATACGGCACCTCCGCGATCTGCACATGTTCAGCTCGGTGACGTCCCATGAACTCACAATCCAGTAGAGCTTCGAGGGAGAGTTTCATCAGCACGAGGGTGATGATGAAGCTACCGGAACAGGGCTTCGCCTAAGCACCACTATGAGATGACTGAGGTGGATTATGGTGGAGAGGGCACCGCACACGGCTAAAAGATCAATGATCAACTAGTGTTTCTATGGGGTGCCCCCTGGCCACGTATATAAAGGAGTGGAGGAGGGGAGAGGGCCGGTCCTCCTATGGCACGCCCTGGAGGAGTCCTACTCCCACCGGGAGTAGGATTCCCACCCTTCCCTAGTTGGACTAGGAGAGAAGGAAGGGGGAGAGAGTGAGGAAGGAAAGGGGGGCGCCACCCCCTCCTAGTCCAATTCATACCAGAGGAAGAGCGGGCGCGCGGCCTGCCCTGGTCTCCTCTCTCTCTCCACTATGGCCCAATAAGGCCCATTCATTTACCGGGGGGTTTTGGTAACCTCTATCGGATGTGGGGTTCCGGCAAACCCTTAAGGTTCGAACAATGGGGTGCGCGCGAAGTCTTTTCCTCCCACCGATCTACGCCCTAGCTCACTAAGATCTCGCGCACGAACTCGACGAACTCACAACATAGAAAGACACAAGATTTATACTAGTTCGGGCCACTGTTGTGGTGTAATGCCCTACTCCAGTGTGGTGGTGGTGGATTGCCTCTAGGGCTGATGATGAACAGTACCAGGGAAGAACAGCCTCCTGAGGTTGAGGTGTTCTTGAGCTCGGTGAGCTTGTGTTCGTGAGGATGGTCTGGATGATCCGTCCGTTCACCCTTTTCCACTATGGTGGCTAGCTCTACTTATATAGGCCCTGGTCCTCTTCCCAAATATCGAGCGGGAAGGGAGCCAACAATGGCGGGCCAATTTGAAGGGGGACAACTAGTACAAGCTATCCTGACAAAAGTGGTCTTCGCCTGTGAAAAGCTCTATGGTGACGCCGTCTTGGGCTCCACGATGACCTCCATCTTGCCGTCCTCTTGGTCTTGGTCTCGTTGCACCAATATAGCAACCTTTGCCTGATGCCTCGGTACTCTTCGCCTGTGCTGGCCTCCTTAGAACCAAAGAGGAAACAAGGACGCTGCGCGCGCTGGCGCCCGCCTGGTGTCGTGCGTCACAGCTCACGTCACGAGGGTCTCGTGAGGTTTGCCCCCCCTTGATATCTCCGCTCCTCATGAGCCTGCCTGGCTAGGCTACTCCCGAGGAGGTCTTGCGTCATCCGCCTCGCGAGTCTTGGACCCTCGCGAGGATCTTGGATACTTTGTTGGTGAATATGGGCCGTACGGCCTACAAGCTCAGCCATGCCACGGGCCACAGGCAGGCAAGTCTGGGGACCCCCATTCCCAGGACGCTGACAGTAGCCCCCGGGCCCAAGGTGCGCTCGGGCTTGGCTTCGTGGCGAAGCCAAGGGCCAAGTTCAGAGCACCGCGGGCCCCAAAAGCCTGCGGCCTTGATTGACGTGTGGTGGACGATTGGACGTGGGCGTCTTCGCTTCCCCATGTTGCCTCGGCAACTACTCGACTTGTCAAGTCCCTGCGACATGCAAGGAAAACCATCATTACCTGCGATCGTGGGAGGCGCCGATTGGCCTTCCCTTGCTATAAATATGGAGGGGGGGGGTTGCCCTTCTCTTCCTTGCTTGTTTTCTTCTTCCTCCTCGCTCCACTGCTGACAACAATGGGGCCCATCAGAAAGTTCTCTACCGAAGAGAAAGCAAAGGCTCCTCGCGATGATCCGGGGCCTCTTCCACCGAAGAAGAGGTCGATCCATCGCCGTGATGAAGCGGTGATGCAGGTGGTGTCGAGGCCTTGGTGCGAGCGGCCTCCTCCGGGGTACCCGCTGCCCTTGTACACCCAAGCCAAGGGCTCGGGAGAACGGAGTGATGAGCAGCGCCGCCCACGCCGCATCCAGGGCCGCCGCGCCACGGTGACGCGCGCCGTCACCCCTGGGGTTCACGCCACGGACTCCTCGCGCGAGTTGGTGCTGTGGGCGCCGATGCCTCCGAGCTCATGGATCCGCTTCCCTCGGTTCTTCTCCGACGTGATGCCGCCGAGGGGGCCTCTCGAGCTCTGGCTGCAGCATGCCAACTGCAGCACTCCGGTGACCGGAGCGAAGATCGAAGCGGTCCCCTCCGGCAAGATCTTCATGACGCGCAGTTGGGGCGAGATCGCGCGGGTGTGCCGTGTGAGGGGCGCCCTCGCGATACACTTTGAGTACGGCGTCGTCTCCACGCTCTTCTTCAAGGTCTTCGATGCCGAGTGCCGCCGCCTAGAGTGCTGCTCCGGAGAGGATCGTGAGGCTTACGTGCGTCCTGCTCGCGGCCACTCCAGCAGCAGCAGCCCTTGGGAGCCCAGCAACTCTCCTGAGCTCTATGAGACTCCAGAGACGAGCGACGACAGCTACGTGCCCCTGAAATCTCGCCGCGCTCTGAGCAGGGCTGCAACGTTTGGCCGTCGCTACCGCTGATCTGGATGGGGTTGGCGCCAGCCTCCCGTGGCCCACTGTTGATGATGGTGTCCACCACAAAAGGATGTAGATAGGATTCCCCTTAGTATCGGCTTTTGCTTCCTGCAATGAATCATGAATTACCCCATGGGGGCATGTAAGGGTCCATAATGTCTTTTGTGCTTATCTTCCCTGTTATGAGAATTTGGTGAACGCATGTCCCGTTAAGGCTCGGTCCCCCTTTCTTTCCTTGCGATAGCTTGTTGCTCTACGCCGACAGGTCCCGGTCCCCAGGTAGGCTACAGCCGTCGCTGGTATGCCAGGTTGCGTGACGTGGTCAAGGCCAGGAGGTGTAATACGAGTGCGGGACTTATCTCGTTGATCTCGTGGCGACTCCTGACGTCGCGCTAGGGCTGCGCGCCTACTCGTGCGGCATAGCTAGGCTGGCCCATACTAGTTTCCCTCCCCTCATGCTCTCCTTAGTGCTCTACGTCCTCAGGTCCCGACCCTCGAGCGATCTCAGCCGCTGCTGGTATGCCAGGTCGTGATACCATGGTCAAGGACAGGGGGTGAAGGCTGGAGAGCCAGTAAGAGCTCCTGAGTCGCGATGCTCAGGAGGCCCCTTTTAACGCGCAAGCGAATTGCACGAGAGAAAAAGGAGACTCGCGGTGCCGCCTGCTATCCTTCCCATGGGGTCCCTGTGAACAGGCACAAGAAGAAACATGGTTTGCCGTTACAGCTGTCAGCCTGCCGCTGGTTGCTCTAGATGAGGAGAAGGCACTGAGGGCCTGGTGAGGTGACGTGCGCGGGGCGTGCCGTGAGCTAGAGCTCGACCGCTCAGATTTGTCGGTGTGGCAGGGACGTACCCATGCACCAGTGTCGTGCCTCTGTGGAGGCCCCGGGGGAGATGATGATCGAGCAGGTGATAGCAGTTGGCAGGTTAAGCAGGGAAGGCAAATCATCTTGGATAAATGCAGGAAGATACATGCCGCCGAGTCCGGCCTGAGCGGCTTGGGGATGATGTAGCCCGAGAGGCGCCCCCAACAAGGTAAGCTGAAGACATAAGCAAAAAGGATACATGCCGCAGGGACGGACCCACGCGGCCTAGGAATAATGCAGCCCGTGGGGCGCTCCCAGCTAAACGAGCTTGGAAGATGTCACCTAGTTCTGTAGACGAAGTAGAGTTGGTGCAGCGGATGGCGTGCGTTGAAGAAATGACTCCTCATGAGCCGCCAGAACCCTGAGCCTCGGGAGGCTCCGAGGGTTCGGGAGGTTCCCTGAAGACCGTCTCCATCTCCTCCAGAACAGGGTGGTACCTGGCTTCCTGAGCCGCCAGGACACATTGCATGTTGCGCTGATAGGTCGACGCCACGCTCGGCAAGCCCAAGGGCATACGAACGTAGCTGTGCGGCGGGCCCTCACAGCAGCCCACACGCGAAGGCCAGAAACGCTCCTGAGATGCGACCCTGTTGAGCCCTGGGACGTCGATGTAGATACGTAGCCCAGCAACCTCGCCAGGATGCGAAGCTGCGCCCCGTGGGCGGTTGTCACCGCACATGGCTCTTGCTTCTTGCAGTTCCTGGGTGGTTGTCGGATTTCGGGTTCCGGCAGACCCTTAAGGTTCGAACACTGGGGTGCGCACGGAGATTACGCCTTCTACCTCTCCGTCTCGCAAAGATCTAGACTACTGAAAGAACTGCACAAGAGACACAAGGTTTATACTGGTTCGGGCCACCGTTGTGGTGTAATACCCTACTCCAGTTTGTGGTGGGTCGATTGCCTCTTGGGGCTGATGATGATGAACAATACAAGGAAGAACATCCTCGCGTGGGTCTGTTCTTGGCTGGGGTGATGAACTGCTCGGGGGAGTTCAGCCACCCTTTCTCTCTCTCTCTCTCTCTCTCTCTCTCTCTCTCTCTCTCTGGCTGCCTTACTCTCACTTACCCGCCAACTGAACGAACCCCTTGCTATGTGGGCGGCTGGTCCTATTTATAGAGGCCCTGGTCCTCTTCCCAAATATCGAGCGGGAAGGGAGCCAACAATGGCGGGCTAATTTGAAGGGGGACAACAAGTATCAACTATCCTGACAAAAGCAGTCTTCGTTTGCGCAAAGCTCTGGTGGTGACGCCGTCTTGGGCTCCACGGTGACCTCCGTCTCGTAGTCCTCCTGGTCTTGGTCTCGTTGCACCGAAATGGCAACCTTTGCCTGATGCCTCGGTACTCCGCGGATGCGCTTGCCCCCTTTGCACCAATGAGGAAAGGAGGACGCTGCGCGGGCTGGCACCCGCCTGGCGCCCTGAGTCGTAATGGCTTGCGTCACGGGCACCTCGCGAGGTACCCCGCCTTGATCTCTCTGCCTCCTCGCGAGCCAGCCTGACGAGGCCGTGCCTGAGGAAGCTCCGTGTCGTCCGCCCCGCGAGGCTTGGCCCCTCGGGAGGGTCTTGAGTCTTGTGTTGATGAAGATGGGCCGTTTCCAGAACGTCGACAGTAGCCCCCGGGCCCAAGACGCGCCCGGACTTGGCCGTGCCGAGAGGTGAAAGGGCAAGGGCGAAGCGCCACGGGCCCTAACAACCTGCATCCTTGGGCGCCGCATGGCGGTTGATTGGACGCAAGTGCTCCAGCAACCGCGCAGGTTGATAAAGGAGCGGCATCTGCCCAGACTTTGCCTTTTGCTTTCTTCGGTTGCTGCTCAGATCCCCTTTCTTGCGCCTCCCCTTTCTTCCTCCAAATTTCCAGATCTACTCCGGCTGCGTGACCTAGGAAGCCATGGCGCCTCGTCAGCCTCCGGCCGAAGCTTGGTACTCACCTGCTCTGGACTTGCCGAACGTGTCCAAGGCGGGCCTTGCCCGGCTGCGCCAGATGGCGGCGGCGCAGGGCATCAATAGGGCGCAGGTGTTCAAGGCCGGCTCCGCCACCCCTGAGGGCCGAGGGAGCACATTTTATCCTCTCTTTGTAAGCTCCATTGCTACGGGCCTGGTGCCTCCCTTCTCCGAGTTTTTCTTCTCTGTCCTCCGCCATTACAACTTGCAGGCTCTGCATCTCCACCCCAACTCCGTCCTTCTCCTGGCGATCTTCGCTTATTACCGCGAGGCCCACGTAGGGGTGCAGCCTTCAGTGGCCTTGCTGCGCCACTACTTCTCCCTCTGGGTCTCTCACGGTTCTCCTTTTGCGTGCGCGAGCTTCGTCGCATACGGTGGCACCATTGCCATCTCGAATCCCGGGAAGAGGATTGAGGGCTTCAGGAGCAAGTGGGTCTTGGTAGATGCCGGGCGCGTCCACCCTAGGCTGATCTTGCCCGCGGAGCAGCTCGCGAGCTCCAGGACTGGTGCCGAGCGGAGCTCACGCACCCCCGCGCGAA
Source organism: Triticum aestivum (assembly GCF_018294505.1). NCBI lineage: Eukaryota > Viridiplantae > Streptophyta > Magnoliopsida > Poales > Poaceae > Triticum > Triticum aestivum. The sequence goes on along the minus strand of NC_057797.1, from coordinate 92,499,069 downwards.
ACTGGTGTTGGAGAAGATGGACGCGGACCTGAGGCCGGCCAGCACGGCGGTGGCGAAGTTGACCGGTGCGTTGCTGCTGAGGGAGTTCCTGGAGCACCAGCTGGCTCCACTCCGGCAGTACTCACACCCGGTGTGGAGGCCTCATCCGAGGCTCGTGGCCTTGAGCGGCGAAGATTTGGCCGCGGTACTCCAATCTCTGGTCGGGGGCGAGGTGGCAAGGTTGGAGGGTGCTCCCAAGCCCTTGTTCCTTCGCGACGACTGGGAGCAGGTGGTGGAGTCCATGCCCGTTTTTAACGGGGACGGGCTCGTGCCCGTGGCGACTTCCGAGGGACTGGTGGACGTGCCCTTCGGCGACTCCAGCAAAGAGGAGGACGAAGAGGAGCGGGAAAAGGGGCCCGACTCCGAGGCGACCGACAGAGAGTCGAGGGCTCCCCTCCCCCGGCGCAGGCCCCGCAGTCTCCGCCTTTCTTCGAGCGATGATGACGAGGATGGAGACGAGCAGGTCGGCGGGAGCTTGCCCCTGATCCCGAAGAAGGATAGGACCGGGCTGATCTCCCGCGGGTCTGCCCCTGCCCCGGGGCAGTCTGCAGATGCGCCTTCTGCTTCCGAGGTTGACCCTTCCAGCCGGCTGTCAGGCTTCGAGTTTGGCCGGAGGCTACCCGAGCTCACCGGCGATGACACGTAAGTGCTTGACCCTTGTCTTTATTTCTTGTTCCACTGCCGAGGCTTGACGTTCGCATCTCTTGAATAGGCTGGAGCCCGCGGCGAAGAAGCCGAAGGGGGCTCCTGAGGCTCCATCCGCGGCAGCGCCTCCTCCTATGGAGGAGGGTGACCGTGGCGCGCGGGCTTCTCCCGCCCGGTCGTCCTCGCGAGGCCTGGCCGAGCTGGCTGGGGCGAGCTCAGCCCCCATGGCCCAAGTGACTCCTATGGTGCCTTTGCCCACTGCCGCCACCACAGCTGCTGGGGCGCAGCGGGCTCCACCTCAGGACGTTGTGGTCTTGCCGTCGCTGCCTTCTTCCCCCGTTCCGCCGACTGTTGTTTCTCCAACTCCTCCTGCTGTCTTGGAGCGTGCTGTTGCTGGACTGGACCGGCTACGGCAGGATCTTCTTGGCGCCGACCCTCGCCTGGTGGTCGGGTGCTTGGAGCTGGCTTCAGGATGGATTCGCTCCGACGCCTCGATCCGGGCGGCGCTGGTTCAAGCCTCGACGGCCTGCGACGAGGATAGGCAGGCCATCCTTGAGATGAAGGCTGCTCGTGACACAGCCCTGGGGGAGGTGGTTGAAGTCCGCGATCGTTGCAAGACGCTGGAGGACGAGCCGCGAGGCCTGCGGGACCAACTCGCGAAAGAGGTTCGTCTTTGCCAGGAGCAAGAAGAAGGCATGAAGGCTCGCGAGGTGGCCATCATGGGCCGGGAGGCCAAGCTCAAGAAGCGCCGCGACCACCTAGGTGCGCTGGGGAAGGAGTTGGAGGCGATGAAGGTCGAGTTGGACATCAAGGCCAAGGTTCTTGCCGAGGATCGCGTGGCCTTCGCAGACATGGAGAAGAAGGCTCGTGCTTCGTTGAAGATGCTCTACGCCGGTGGCTTGGAGAGCCCGCTGGCCGGCGCCGAGGACGGCCCCGCCAAGCTGCTTCCCTTCCTGGTTCGCGCTCTTGAGGATGTCACCCTTGGCGTTGGCCCCACGGCCGAGGCCGAGGCGCGTGTCCTATCTTCTGCTGCGCTGACGCGGGTCTTCACCCACATCTACCTTCGTGACCCCAGCACCAACCTCGACAGCCTGTTGGAGCCAGTAAGCGGCGAGGGTGTTGCCGCCGCTGCCGAGGCCGTGAAGGGTCACGCGGAGGCTCTGCTGGGGAAGTTCCGGGCCTTCAGTACCAAGTCGAAATAGGATGCTTCCGGTCCTCCTGCTCCATGAGGCGGGGCCACCCGCGCTGCTCCACCGCCGCCAAGTGACTCCGCTACTGCTCCTGCCCTGCTTTTAATTCCTACACATGCATCATGCCTCGGGGAGGCGTTTAAACTCGCGTTTGGTATTGAGACGACAGTATGGACTGTAATATTTGCTTTTAAGTTCCTTGAATTTTATGCTTTTCTTCCCTACTTGCTTGTGTTCTACGCCGGCAGAGCCCGGCCCCGCGCGTACCTCACCCAGCATTAGCCCCGATCGGAAACCAGGACGGGACCAAAGGAGTGAGGGGCTACGGAGCCAGTTAGGCTCCTGAGTCACGATGCTCAGGAGTCCCCCTTGGCGCACGAACAACAAGTAGGGAGGTGTGATGTAGGTGGATCTTCCGTTTTATGTCTGCAGAGCCCGACTCCACGCGTACCTCACCCAGCATTAGCCCCGACCGGAAACCAGGACGGGACCAAAGGAGTGATGGGCTACGGAGCCAGTTAGGCTCCTGAGTTGTGATGCTCAAGAGTCCCCCTTGACGCGCAAACAGCAAGTGATGAGGTGAGATGCGAGTGGGACCACCGTTCTACGTCTGCAGAGCCCGGCCCCGCGCGTGCCTCACCCAGCATTAGCCTTTCGGAACTAAGGAGTGAGGGGCTATGGGACCAGTTAGGCCCCTGAGTCGCGATGCTCAGGGGTCCCCCTTGACGCTCAAACGGCCTTCATACCTTGGCTCCGCTCGGGGAGAGACACGCGACGAACCAGGCCCGAGGGGCCTGGCTGGGTGGCGTACGTCTGGGCGTGACCCAGGCACAGGCCCCGTGCCCAGCCCCCTCGCGCGGCGCTCCCGAGGGGAGGCATTGCGATGAGGCTAGACACTGAGCTCTGGGCTCCCTGAGGTTGATGCGGCCCGGGGGCCACCCTCAGTTGTTTATCACCAGCGCGGAGCATAGCGCTTCCGCATGTGTACGGGCATAGCCGCTCCTCGGCAGTGTCATCAGCCAGCGCGGAGCATGGTGCTTCCACTGGTACGTGGGAGGGGGGCTCCCCTCCGGGAGGAGCCCCCGGGGCGTGTACAACCCCGCCCTGACACGTGGCCGGCACGGTAGGGCTATGTGAGGTGTATCTGGGCACCCGTGAGCCAACACGGGACTCACGGGGCCCTACCTCTAGGCGGGTTGCGCCTGGCACTGGGCCTTATCTTGTGCTGTGTTCCTGCAAACTTGGTTAGATGCCGGCACTCTACGTCCTCGGGTCCCGGCCCTCGAGCTTGTCTCAGCCGTCACTGGTATGCCAGGTCGCGATGCCGTGGACATGGCCAGAGGGTGAGGGTTGGAGAGCCAGTAAGAGCCCTAAGTCGCGATGCTCAGGTACCCCCCCTTTAACGTGCAAGTGGTCGACATGGAGAAGAAGAGATGCCGTGGGCAGGCATCAAGTAATCAAGCATGATGGGCGAATGCATAGCCGGAAATAAACGCAAGGGAGATACATGCCGCTGGGCCTGGCCCGAGCGACTTGGGGATGATGCAGCCCGAGGGGCGCCCCCAACAAGGCAAGCTAACGACATGAAATAAAAGGGATACATACCGCAGGGACGGACCCACGCGGCCTGGGAACGATGCATCCCTGGGAGGGTGCTCCCAGCTGGAAATGAAACTTGTAAGATGTCACCTGAGGGTGTCGAGGGCGAAGGGGTGTTGGTGCAGCAGACTCGGTAGGCTACGGAAGCCGATCCTCACGAGCCCCCAGGCCCAGGGGCCTCGGGAGGCTCCGGAGGCATTGGTAGCTCTTCATGAATCATCTCCATCTCCACCAAGGCTGCGGAATGCCTGTCTTCTTGAGCCTCCATGATGCCCCTCATGAGGCACTGGCACGTAGCAACCGCACTCGGCAAGCCGTAAGGCATGCGAACGTAGCTGTGGGGCAGACCCCCGCAGCGCCCCACTCGCGAGGGCCAGAGGCGCTCCATCATAGCGACTTGGTTGAGCCCTGGTACGTCGATGAAGACGCGCAGCCCACCATCCTCGCCTGGATGGGGAGCCATAGCCGGTAGACGGCGGTAACCTCTCATAATTCTTGATTCCTGTAGTTCTTGAATGGCCTTGTCGACGAACTCCTGTGGGTCTGACCTTCCTTGCCTTGATCCTTCTTGAGGGAAACGTGCTTCGAAACACGCCTCCATGTGGTGCCCAAGCGCCTCCCTCGTGACCCTGGCCAGGTCGGTGGCCCTCCAGGGGAGAGCCCCCGAGCCCTGCCTGAGGAGGGCGCCGGGCACGCTTTCCTATGCGATGGAAGGAGGCTCCCCCTGGGCAGACGCGGGCCCTGAGGGGCCTGCCTCCCGAGGGGCCGGTCCGGATGATGTCTTCTTCTTCTTGGGGGTGGTCTTGGGAAGCCTCCTGCTTCCGCGATCCGGGTCTTCCAGTGACGCGGCCTGAAAGGCTCACTCGAGGGAACACACCGCATCCTTCTCTTTGCAGGGCACCGTGATGACTCCGCCACTTCCTGGCATCTTGAGGATGTTGTAGCCATGATGAGTCACGGCCATGAACTTGGCCAGTGCCGGGTACCCGAGGATGGCGTTGTACGGCAAGCGGATGTGGGCGACGTCGAAGTCGATAAGCTCGGTGCGGTAGTTGTCGCGTGCCCCGAAGGTGACAGGGAGGCGGACCTGCCCAATCGGGACCGTGGAGCCGTCGGTGACTCCGGAGAAGGGCTTGGTTGGCTGAAGCTGGTCATAGGGCGCGTGGAGATTGTTGAATGTTTCCACGGACAGGACGTTGAGCCCTGCCCCACCATCGATGAGGGTCCTGGTGACCAGTACATTGCTGATGACTGGGGAGCAAAGCATCGGGAGGACTCCGGCTGTGGCCGCACACTTGAGTTGATCCGCTGAGCTGAATGTGATGGCGCATGCCGACCACCTAAGAGGGCGCGTTGCTTCAAGCCTGGGAAGGACTGCATTCACCTCGTGGGCAAACTGCTTGAAGATGCGTTGGGAGGCTGGGGCTTGAGCTCCGCCCAGGATGCAGGCAATTGCGCGTGGCTCCTGGAAGCCCCCAACCCCTTCGTCTTGATGGCAGTCCTCGTTCCTCCTTGGCTGAGGCGGCAGTGGGGGGAGGCCTGCGTTGCCCTGTGGGCGATCCTCACGAGGCTGATCCCTCTAGTCCCCCTTGCGAGGCAGGTCTCGCCAGCGATCCTCGTGAGGTTGATCGCGCCACCCTTGGCGCGGGCCGCGGTCTTCCCAGCGTCCTGCGTTTCTTCCTCCTCCTCGGTCGTAGCCCCGATCGGCGCGGTCGGGACGGCGGCCAATCCTTCCTTCTCGCACGGCGTGGAGTTCTTGGCATTCGTTGGTGTTGTGGGTGTGGAGGTCGTGGTACACACAGTACCGGCTGCCCCTGGAGGACTCAGGCAGATCTTTGCCCCGCTTGGTGTCTGGTTCTGCCGCAAGCACGGCAGCCCCCTTGCGCTTCACGTCCTTGGCCTTGGGCTTCTTCTTCTCTGGGTCTGCGGCAGGCAGCTCGAGGAGGGAGAGGCGTCCCTCCTCAGCCCTGGCGCACTTGGTCGCCAAGTTGAACAGCTCCAGGGAGGTGCACATGTCTTCATGCATTGCCAGCTCCTCCTTCATCTTGACGTCGCGCACACCATCGGAGAAGGCCGAGATGATGGCCTCCTCGGACACCTTGGGGATCTTGAGGCGCGCGCTGTTGAAGCGCTGGATGTACTTTTGCAGGGTCTCTCCGGGTTGTTGCTCTATGCGGCGCATGTCGCTCACGGCGGGTGGCCGGTCGCGAGTACCTTGGAAGTTGGCGATGAAGCGGGTGCGCATCTGGTCCTAGGAAGAGATCGTGCCTGGAGCCAGATTCAGGAGCCAGGTGCGAGCTCCTTCCTTGAGCGCCATGGGGAACCAGTTCGCCATGACCTTTTCGTCCTCGCTGGCAGCTTCGATGCCCAGCTCATAGAGCTGGAGGAACTCTGCAGGGTCAGTCGTGCCATCATAATGAGGAGGCAGGTCTGGCTTGAACTTGCCGGGCCACGCGACGCTACGCAGCTCGGTGGTGTAGGCATGACAGCCTGCGGTGGTCACGAAAGGCTTCGGCTGGTGGAGAGCTTGGTCTTGAGGGTCCCCACGCGCTGCAGCTAGGAGCAGCACGGGGTCTTGGCGTGCCAGAGCAGGAGCAGGGTCGCGGCGTGCCGGAGCAGGGAGCGCCCGGGCAGCTCCGTGCGGGCGAGGGACTTCTTGGCAGATCCGTTCTTGCTGCGCTGGCACCTGACGGAGCGGGTTCCGCCCAGGGGCCACGCGCCTTGGAGCCATGGCGTCTTCTTGGAGAGGAGGCAGCTGGTACGCCTCCGGAGCTTCGTTGCCCGCACGGGGCGGGGTGTGGCGCAGCGGAACGGACGGCGCGGGAGATCCCCCTGCGGCGCGGAGAAGCTCGGCGACGCGGTCGAGCCACTCTTCGTAGACGTCGTCGACGGGACGGTAGTGCAGGAGCTCGTTTGCCGCGAGGAGTGCAGCTCGAGCCTCCAAGGGTGCGGGGAGCGCGCGGGACGAAGAACCAGCTGGTGCGAGTGATGGAGTAGCGGTGCGTCCGTCTTGCCGCACGGATGGATGCTGAGACGACGCTTGCTGCTCGCCCCCGCCGGGCCGGTAGCGGCGTTGATGGCGGGTGACGGGGAGCGACGAGGACGTCCGCCGACGGGCGCCGTCTGGGTGACGCGAGAAGCGATGGCGGCTCGGCGCTCGGCGCGGGCCCGATGAGCATCGGACATGGATGCGACGGTCGGAGGAGAACGGGGCGGTGGAGGATGAATTCCGGCACACCCCTACCTGGCGCGCCAAATGTCAGATTTCGGGTTCCGGCAGACCCTTAAGGTTCGAACACTGGGGTGCGCGCGGAGATTACGCCTTCTACCTCTCCGTCTCGCAAAGATCTAAACTACTGAAAGAACTGCACAAGAGACACAAGGTTTATACTGGTTCGGGCCACCGTTGTGGTGTAATACCCTACTCCAGTGTGTGGTGGGTGGATTGCCTCTTGGGGCTGATGATGATGAACAATACAAGGAAGAACAGCCTCGCGAGGGTCTGTTCTTGGCTGGGGTGATGAACTGCTGGGAGGAGTTCAGCCACCCTTTCTCTCTCTCTCTCTCTCTCTCTCTCTCTCTGGCTGCCTTACTCTCACTTACCCGCCAACTGAACGAACCCCTTGCTATGTGGGCGGCTGGTCCTATTTATAGAGGCCCTAGTCCTCTTCCCAAATATCGAGCGGGAAGGGAGCCAACAATGGCGAGCTAACTTGAAGGGGGACAACAAGTATCAACTATCCTGACAAAAGCAGTCTTCGCCTGCGCAAAGCTCTGGTGGTGAAGCCGTCTTGGGCTCCACGGTGACCTCCGTCTCGTAGTCCTCCTGGTCTTGGTCTCGTTGCACTGAAATGGCAACCTTTGCCTGATGCCTCGGTACTCCACGGCTGTGCTTGCCCCCTTTGCACCAAAGAGGAAAGGAGGACGCTGCACGGGCTGGCAACCGCCTGGCGCCCTGAGTCGTCATGGCTTGCGTCACGGGCACCTCGCGAGGTACCCCGCCTTGATCCCTCCGCCTCCTCGCGAGCCAGGCTGACGAGGCCGTGCCTGAGGAAGCTCCGTGTCGTCCACCCCGAGAGGCTTGGCCCCTCGCGAGGGTCTTGAGTCTTGTGTTGATGAAGATGGGCCGTGCTGGGCCCCCTTTGAGCCACGCCGCAGGCCGCAGGCAGGCAAGTCTGGGGACCCCCGTTCCCAGAACGCCGACAGTGGTCTTGGTGATGAACTCCTGAGTGGTGGGTACTCCTTGCTCTGTGCTCTCCTGAGGGTCACGTGCCGTGAAACACGCTTCCAAGTGGTGCCCAAGCGCCTCCCTCGTGAGGTTGGCAAGGTCCGAGGCCCTCCAAAAGAGAGCCCCCGAGCCCTGCCTGAGGAATGCGCCGGGCACGCCTTCCTATGCGACGGAGGGAGGCACCCCTAGAGCGGGTGCTGGTCCTGACGTGGCTTCTGCCACGACGCCGTCCTCCTGAGGTCCTGCATGGTGCGGCTGCTTCTTCTTGGGGATGGCCCCCAGAGGGCCTTCACTCCTGCTGTCGGGGTCATCGATTGCTACGGCTTGAAAGGCGCGCTCGAGGGAGCACACCGCATCCCTCTCTTCACACTGGACCGTGATGATTCCTCCGCTTCCGGGCATCTTGAGAATGTTGTAGCCGTGATGAGTGACTGCCATGAACTTGGCCAGGTCTGGATACCCGAGGATGGCATTGTACGGTAGGCGGATGTGCGCGACGTCAAAGTCGATGAGCTCGATGCGGTAGTTCTTGCGCTCCCCGAAGGTGACAGGCAGGCGGACCTGCCCTATCGGTGTGGTGGAGCCGTCGGTCACTCCTGAGAAAGGCTTGGTGGGCTGGAGCTGCTCATATGGCACTTGGAGGTTGTCGAATTGTGTCGACGGACAGGACGTTGAGCCCTGCGCCGCCATCGATGAGGGTCTTGGTGACCTGCACATTGCTGATGACTGGGGAACACAACATAGGGAGGGTACCAGTGGTGGCTGCGAACTTGAGTTGATCCGCCGAGTTGAAAGTGATGGCGCATTGGGACCACCTGAGTGGGTGCGTGGCCTTGAGCTTGGGGAGCGCCGCGTTCACCTCGCGAGCAAACTGCTTGAAGACGTGCTGAGATGCTGGGGCCTGGGCGCCGCCCAAGATGCTGGCCATCACGCGCGGCTCCTAGAAGCCCCCAGCCCCCTCGTCCTGGTGGTGGTCGTCGTTCCTTCTTGATGGCAGTAGCTGGAGAGGACCGGCGTTGCCCTGGGGGTGATCCTCACGAGGCGGGTCCCTCCAGGCACCCTCATGAGGCTTGCCCTGCCGGCGGTCCTCACGAGGCCGGTCGCGCCACTCCTGGCGCGGACCACGATCGTCCCAGCATCCGCCTCCACGTCCTCCTCCGCGGCCGTAGCCCCGGTCATTGCGCTCGGGGCATCGACCATAGCGTCCTTCTCGTATGGCTCCGTGCTCTTGACAGTCGTTGGTGTTGTGGGTGTTCAGGTTGTGGAAGGCGCAGAATGGTCGGCCGTTCTTGAATGACTTGGGCTGATCTCTGCCCCGCTTGATGTCGGGCTCCGCTGCAAGCACAACTACCTCCTTGCGCTTCACGTCCTTGGCCTTGGCCTTCTTCTCCTCCGCGCCCATAGCTGGCGGCTCAAGGAGAGAGAGGCACCCCTTCTCAGCTCTTGCGCACCTGGTCGCCAGGTTGAACAGCTCCTGAGACATGTAGAGCTCCTCGTGGATGGCGAGCTCTTCCTTCATCTTGACGTCACATACGCCATCGGAGAATGCGGAGATGATGGCCACGTCCGTGACCCTAGGGATCTTGAGGCGGGTGCTGTTGAATCGCTGGATGTACTTCTGGAGGGTCTCTCCTGGCTGCTGCCTGATGCGGCGTAGGTCACCCGCGGCCTGTGGGCAGTCGCGAGTGCCCTGGAAGTTGGTGACGAAGCGTTCGCGCATCTCATCCCAGGAGGAGATCGAGCCGTGCTGCAGGTTCAGGAGCCAGGAGCGAGCTCCATCCTTGAGAGCAATGGGAAACCAGTTCGCCATGACCTTTTCGTCGCCGTTGGCCACTTCGATGCTCAGCTCATAGAGTTGCAGGAACTCCGCGGGGTCGGCGGTACCGTCGTAGTGAGGAGGTAGATTCAGCTTGAACTTGCCCGACCAGGCGACGCTACACAGCTCGGGAGTGAAGGCGCGGCTGCCAGCCGTGGTTGCCGGGGACCGCTTCGGAGGTGGAGCTTGGTCTTGACGAGGTCCACGCCGCACCACTGCGGGCGGTGCGCGGTCTTGACGAGGTGGCGCGGGGAGCGCAGGTGCAGCTTCTCGCGGCCGCAGAATCTCTTGACAGCTTCTCTCTTAGCGCGCGGGCGCCGGGCACGGCGGATCACGTCGCGGAGCCACAGCCTTGGTGCCAAGGCGACGTCTTGGGGCTGAGGTGGTGGAGGCACGCCATGAGCCCCGTCGCCCGCGGCTGGTTGAGGGGGAGGCAGAGAGTGGGACGGCGCCGGAGAGCCCCCTGCGGTGCGGACGAGCTCGGTGACGCGGTCGAGCCACTCCTCGTAGAGGTCGTCGACGGGGTGGTAACACAGGAGCTCATTCGCCGCAAGGAGCGCGGCCCGTGCCTCCATGGGAGCACGGTGCGCGTGAGATAAAGAACCGGCAGGGGTCAGCGATGGAGTGGCAGTGCGGCCGTCCTGCCGCACCCAAGGATGCAGCGAGGACGCCTGTTGCTCGTTCCCCGCCGGGCCGGTGGCAGCTTCGATGGCGGGGGATGGAGAACGGCAATTTGGCCCGCCGATGGGAGCCGTCTGAGCGACGCGGGCGGTGAGGGCAGCCTGACGCTCAGCTCGAGCATGGCGAGCGTCCGCCATGGAAACGACGGAGCGACGGAGCGATGAACTGATGGAAGGGAAGCTACGGCGCACCCCTACCTGGCGCGCCAAATGTCGGATGTAGGGTTCCGACAAACCTTTAAGGTTCGAACACTGGGGTGCGTGCGAAGTCTTTTCCTCCCACCAATCTACGCCCTATTTCACTAAGATCTCGCGGACGAACTCGACGAACTCGCAACATAGAAAGACACAAGATTTATACTGGTTCGGGCCACCATTGTGGTGTAATACCCTACTCCAGTGTGGTGGTGGTGGATTGCCTCTAGGGCTGATGATGAACAGTACCAGGGAAGAACAGCCTCCTGAGGTTGAGGTGTTCTTGAGCTCGGTGAGGTTGTGTGCGTGAGGATGGTCTGGATGACCCGTCCGTTCGCCCTTTTCCACTATGGTGGCTAGCTCTACTTATAAAGGCCCTGGTCCTCTTCCCAAATATCGAGCGGGAAGGGAGCCAACAATGGCGGGCCGATTTGAAGGGGGACATCTAGTACAAGCTATCCTGAAAAAAGTGGTCTTCGCCTGCGAAAAGCTCTGTGGTGACGCCGTCTTGGGCTCCACGATGACCTCCGTCTTGCCGTCCTCTTGGTCTTGGTCTCGTTGCACCAATATAGCAACCTTTGCCTGATGCCGCGGTACTCTTCGCCTGCGCTGGCCTCCTTAGCACCAAAGAGGAAACAAGGACGCTGCGCGCGCTGGCGCCCGCCTGGTGTCGTGTGTCACGGCTCACATCACGAGGGTCTCATGAGGTTTGCCCCGCCTTGATATCTCCGCTCCTCGTGAGCCTGCCTGGCTAGGCTACTCCCGAGGAGGTCTTGCGTCATCCGCCTCGCGAGGCTTGGACCCCCACGAGGGTCTTGGATGCTTTGTTAGTGAAGATGGGCCGTACGACCTGCAGGCTCAGCCACGCCGCGAGCCGCAGGCAGGCAAGTCTAGGGACCCCCGTTCCCAGGACGCCGACAACCTCCCGGTACTCCGGAAAAAAATCCCGATTTCACCTTGAACTATTCTGATGTCCAAATATAGGCTTCCAATATATCGATCTTTACGTCTCGACTATTTTGAGACTCCTCGTTATGTCTGTGATCATATCCGGGACTCTGAATTACCTTCGATACATCAAAACACATAAACTCATAATACCGATCGTCACCGAACGTTAAGCGTGCGGACCCTATGGGTTCGAGAACTGTGTAGACATGACCAAGACACGTTTCCGGTCAATAACCGATAGTGGAACCTGTATGCCGATATTGGTTCCTACATATTCTACGAAGATCTTTATCGGTCAAACCGCATAACGGTATATGTTGTTCCCTTTGTCATCGGTATGTTACTTGCCCGAGATTCGATCGTCGGTATCTCAATACCTAGTTCAATCTCGTTACCGGCAAGTTTCTTTACTCATTCCGTAATGTTACATCCCGTAACTAACTCATTAGCTGCATTGCTTGCAAGGCTTATTGTGATGTACATTACCGAGAGGGCCTAGAGATACCTATTGGAGTGACAAATCCTAATCTTGATCCATGCCAACTCAACAAACACCATTGGAGACACCTTTAGAGCACCTTTATAATCACCCAGTTATGTTATGATGTTTGGTAGCACACAAAGTGTTCCTCCGGTATTCGGGAGTTGCATGATCTCATAGTCATAGGAACATGTATAGTTATGGAGAAAGGAATAACAATAAACTAAACGATCATCGTGCTAAGCTAACAGATGGGTCAAGTCAATCACATCATTCTCTAATGATGTGATCCCTTTAATCAAATGACAACTCATGTCTATGGTCAGGAAACATAACCATCATTGATTCAACGAGCTAGCTAAGTAGAGGCAAACCAGTGACACTCTGTTTATCTATGTATTCACACATGTACTAAGTTTCCGGTTAATACAATTCTAGCATGAATAATAAACATTTATCATGATATAAGGAAATATAAATAACAACTTTATTATTGCCTCTAGGGCATATTTCCTTCAGCATCCTGGTGTGGTAGCCCCCTCCTTGCAAGGTGATCCGAGGTCCAACATCTGTTTCTGAGTGCAAGCCAGGCAAAGAATTTGCATGTGGATGGGGCCCTAGATTTCTAAGTCAGCTGAGCCATTGGGTCAACAGTACGGCCCCAAAACTTCGTTGCATACGCGGATCATACGGAGTAATGACCGTTGGGCTCCCATGACCAGGCGATGAAGTCCGGCACGTCCATCTGCGGCTCCCATGTGCTCACTCTAGTCCATAGCTCCAGGAATTCATGTAGTTCCTGTACCCCGATGCTAGGGCCAATCTCCATTGCCCAAGCCCCATCCTCCATGGCCGGGGCAACCATCATTGTCGCCTTGATCCGCGGGGGAATTCTGCTGTATATAGTTGGGGCATTCTCTTGTGCCCTCCTGCCGTCGATCCACCGATCCTCCCAGAAGAGAGTAGTGAGGCCACACCTTGCTTCACTCCGCATTGCCGCCCGAAAAAGTTGCATTGCCTCTCATGATACCTTTATGCTGAACTCCGTCCATGGTCTACTCGCATCCACTCTTGCTAACCACAGCCATCTAGTTTGCATGGCCACATTGATCCACTTGAGATTCGGTAGCCCTAAGCCGCCAGCCCATTTCGGTGAACATACCGAATCCCATGCCACCGCACAATTACCACCATTTGCCTCGGCCCGTCTTCACCATAAGAACCCTCTACACACTTTGTTCATCACAGCTATAGTCTTCGCGGGTAGGTCCAAGGCCATCATGGCATGAATGGGCATAGCGCACATCACTGACTGTACCAACGTGAGTCTTCCAATCTTTGGCATTAACGCCGCTTTCCACTTTGGTAAGCAGTTGGCCATCTGGTCCACCAGGTACTGCAATTGCGATGCAGATTGGTTCCTAAGGGTCAACGGAAGCCCCAAATACTTGATTGGGAAGGCCCCTTTCTGGCAGCCCAACTCATCACAGGCCATTGTGATCTCCTATTCATTGCACCTTATTGGTAGTGCCACAGATTTCACCATGTTTATCCGCAGTCCCGAAGCCTCTCCAAACAGATCAAGGATGCTCTTGCATACCTCCAGTTCCACTGGCTTGGGCTTGATGAGAACTACCACGTCGTCCGCAAAGATGGACATACGTTGTTTCATGCCAGTACGCGCCAAAGGCTCCAGCACGCCTCTTCTTGTGGCCCGTTTAAACAACCTATGCAATGGCTCCATGGTGAGGATGAAAAGCATCGGTGATATAGGATCTCCTTGTCTCAGTCCCTTGCAGTTGTGAATAGTCTCCCCGGGGTCTCCGTTTACCATAATCTTTGTTGTCGAGGTTGCAAGGATCCCGCAAATCCACGCCCTCCACCGGAGTCCAAACCCCAAATTCTGCATTACTTCAAGCAAGAACGGCCACTGGACGGAGTCAAACGCTTTTTATATGTCCAATTTCAGCAGCACGGCGGGGATCTTCATGGCGTTCAGCTTGCGGGCTGTGCTTTGCACCAACATGAAGTTGTCATGCAGTGATCGGCCTTTCACAAAAGCACTCCGATGATTTCCCACAAGATTTGGTAGTTGCACCACTAAGCGACAAGCCAACACCTTCTCAAAGATTTTTATAGCTCCATGGACTAGGTTGATTGGCCTGAAATCACCAACCTCTAAAGCACCATCCATCTAGGGTGACAAGTGATTTGTTGATAGCTGCCATGCCCCTCATGTCCCCCTTGTAGAAGAAATTCATGGCCTTCTTGAAATCCACCTTTACGGTGTTCCAACATGTAGCATAGAAAAGCCGGTGAATCCATCCGGCCTAGGTGCTTTGTCCGGTGGCATACTCTTTATCATCTTTTACACTTTGTCCATAGTGAAGGGCTCCTCAAGTTGCGATAAGTCAAGATGCGGCAGGTTAAGCTCATGCAGGTTTAGAGCGCAACCCCTTGGCTCCACAGTGTCAAAGGCCATGCCATAGTAGGCATCGACCGCGGACACCACCTCCTCTTGGCCCAAATACACACGGCCATTGTACCTCACCGATCTGAGCACATTCTTACACTGCGTGTGGCTCGCTTGCTGATGAAAGAGCCTCGTACTACCATCCCCTTCCCGCAAATGCAAGAGCCTCGAATGTTGCCGTGCAATGGTTCTCTCCAGAGAGCATAACCCTAACAATTTCCTCTACAATCACCTTCTTAGGTCACGCTCCGCCACCGAGAGCTCTCTCGAATCCATGGCCACATCAAGTTTCTTTGTCACCTCCAAAGCAATGGAAATTTGTAGTTTTACATTGCCGATCCAACATGCACTCCAACTATGGAGACTAACCGCGATGGCCCGCAGCTTGTTATGTAGCGTGAGGTAGTCATTAGAGGCCTGTGGTGTCGAGTCCCAAGCCATCTTCACCGTGTCCATGAAGCCCTCGGCCTTGATCCAAAATGCTTCAAACTTGAACCTCTTCCTTGTGCTAATCTCCATGTTGATGTCCAGCATGAGCGGGCAGTGATTCGAGACCGCAGTTCCAAGGGAAGATAGAAAGCAAGATGGGAATGCATCATCCCAATCATTGGACACAAACACATGGTCAATCTTCTCCAGCATAGCATTTTGTCTCTCATTAGACCATGTGTACCGCCTCCCATTGAGGTAGAGCTCTTTCAATTCCAAAGAATTCAGCTTTGATCTAAACCTCCTCAACATCCTATGGTTTATTTGGTCATTGCTCTTATCATCCCGCCCAACCAGGAGGTTAAAATCACCTGCCACCACCCACGGCCCTGCATGCAGGTCTCGTATGTCGACGAGATCTTGCATGAACTCAATTTTGCCGGCCTCCTCCTGTGGTCCATAAACACAAGTGAGCCACCATGCTTGCTCGTCCTCCCGGCACTTGACCAGTGCCGTTAGCATGTGATTAGTGTAATGCGGGTTTGATAGGTGGGTAACGGATTCATCCCAAGCCACCAGGATCCCACCACGAGCGCCAACTACCGGCAGGTAAAAGAACTTTTTTTGGACTATAAACAGTAGGGTAAAAACCCCACTACAACTTTTATTAAAAATAAGAGAGGTCTAATACAAAGGCTTGAGGAAAGCCAGAGGACTACAAAACTACATAAAAAAACTAAACTAAGGTAAACTAAAAGACTAACTAGGAAGCAAAAAAGAGAAAGACTAAGAAATCTACTGGACCACAAGAAAAACTAATTACAAGATGGATTCCAACTATGCAGAGAACTGCTGAGCATACTTTTTCTTCATTCTGTATCTTAACAGCTTCAGTTCCTCCAAGAAAATGAACTTCCAACCCTGGAACGAAGGGTTAATATGCTCAAAAAATTTGTTATTTCTGGAAATCCAAATGGCCCATGATCCAAGGATGATGATCTCCATGAATAAAGGCTTGTACAGTTTGTATTTGAGATCTTGAAAAGCTTCTAAGACTGGTAAGTTGTGTGCTTTGCTAGGGCAAATGAAATCCCAACATTGTGCTGCAA
The DNA here is from genome assembly GCF_018294505.1 of Triticum aestivum. Taxonomy (NCBI): domain Eukaryota; kingdom Viridiplantae; phylum Streptophyta; class Magnoliopsida; order Poales; family Poaceae; genus Triticum; species Triticum aestivum. The sequence goes on along the minus strand of NC_057797.1, from coordinate 92,483,234 downwards.
AGGGCCAGCTCCAAAAGAGGTGGTGCAGAGTCTCTTCCGATTGACAGTTTCTCACAGCACAGTTGTATTCCCGCAGCTCAAAATTCTTTCTTCTCAGCAGGTTTCTTGTGTTGACTCTGTCATGGAGCAACATCTAGAAGAACACCTTGTGCTTTGGTTAGCAAGAGCTCTTCCATATCCAACATAAATGAGGGGGAGTTTGTTTAAATCTAATTAATACCTTGTATGCCTTCATGGAAGAGTAAAATTCATTACCCCAAATATAACTCCATGTGCCTCTGAGTTCCAAGTGCTCTGAAGTTCTTAGTGTGATAACTATATTCTCCATTTCCAGAAATTCCTCATAGGCTTGAGTTTTCAAAGGTAAGTGGAACAGGTCTTGTAGGTACTCAGTGTGAATCACTTGGTGAACATTTATGTTTATATCTCGAGCAAAAGAATAGAGGTACTCAAACTTGTGTTTCAATACAAAATCATGCCAACAATCATCCCAAAAGAGGGCACTTTTGCCATCTCCTATATTGCATCTTGCAATAGCTTTGTACTGATCAATGAGTGCCAAATTAGACTTCCACCAAAAAGACCCAACCCTGGTGTCTCCTGGTAATTGCCCATTACTGTAGTACGACTCCCAAATGAGGTGTACCCAGGGAATATCATGTCTGTTGTAAAACCTGTGGAGGTTTTTCATAAGCAGAGTCTTGTTTTGTGTGAAGATGTCCATAACACCAAGCCCTCCTTGGTTTTTTGGTCTACAAACAGTTTTCCATGCAACTAGGGCAGGCCTGCGATCCTCCATATCAGGGCTTCTCCATAGACAGTGCTGCAGATATTTGATGATTTGTTGCTTGATTGTGACCGGAACGTCCAGGCAGCACATGAAGAAAATTGTAAGAGATGTTAGTACTGATTTTTACAAGAGTAATCTTCCAGCTTGTATCATGAAAGTTGAGAGCCCAACTAATCTTTTTGCAATTCTTTGTACTAATGGCAAACATTGCTCCACAGTAGGTTTGTGTATTCCCAAGGGCAACCCCAAGTAAGTAAAAGGGAATACTCCTCTGCTACACTGTAGGGTATTTGTGAAAATACTAACTCTATCTTCTGCAATGTTAATGGGCACCATGCTGGACTTCCCATAATTCACTTTCAAACCTGTGGCTTCTGCAAAAGTATTCAATAGAGACTTGAGACAAATGAGCTGCCTAGCATTTGCTTTCATGAGAACCAAGGTGTCATCAGCATATTAAACTATTGGAAAATCAGGGCATGAATTGACTTGCAAAGGAGGGGCCAAAATCCCTAATCTCATGGCTTTGTTGAGAATGGATTGTAGCAGATCAGCAGCTAAGACAAAGATCAAAGGTGAGGAATGGTCACCCTGCCTCACTCCTGTCCTGCAGTATAATTTCTTACCAGGAACCCCATTGAGCATAACTGCAGATGATGCCGATTTAAAAATATTTTTAGTCCAAGAGATCCACTTTTCTCCAAAACCTTTAGCTCTTAGGATATCAATTGTAGCCTGATGCTTAATTTTATCAAATGCCTTTTCAAAGTCTAGCTTAATCACTAGCATCTCCTCTCTTGATTTGTGACACTGATGGATGTATTCATAGGCCCAACCAAGACAGTCCTGGATCATTCTATCTTTGAGGAAACCATATTGATTAATATGAACCAATTTGAGGATCAGTTTTTAGAGCCTGTTGGCTAACAACTCGGTGATGATTTTGAGCACACCATTAAGTAGAGAGATTGGTCTAAAGTCATTTGGAGTTAGAGGCACATCCTTCTTTGGCACCAGGGTTATGTATGAAGTGTTAATACTCTCAAGATTAACAGTGCCAGCATGGAAGGCCATGATGAGTTCAGTAATATCTTCCTTTATAATCCCCCAACAAGCTTTAAGAAATTCATTATTGAAGCCATCTGGACCTAGGGACTTGTCGTTAGGAAGGCTTTTGATTACTTCTTCAATTTCCTCTTGTGTGAAAGGTTGCTCCACGTCGTGAAAAATCTAAGGGTCAGCTCTGTGCTCATATAAATCTTGCAAGTTAAAGTGCATTGTGTGACCATTTGAGTGGCCAAGCCTTTGTTTGAATGCCTCCCACAAAATAGCAGCATTTCCCTCATGGTCAGTTATTTCAATCTGATCCTCATTAAGTAGCATAGCAATCTTGTTGTGTCTATGGTTGATGGAAGCTTTAGTGTGAAAGAACTTGGTATTTTCATCTCCAAATTTTACACCTTTTATTTTCCCTCTCTGTTTCCAGTAAATTTTCTGATTGTTTAGCACAGCTAGCAAATATTCCTGCAATAGTAACCTGCGGTTTGTTTTAAATAGAGTGAGATTTCTGAATTCCTCAATCATATCCCAAAGTAATATACATGCATTTAACTCTTAAATTTTTTCTTAAGGCATGAGAGACTCTTGGGCCACAATTTGATTGCTCTCCTTAAGTTCTTAAACTTAACATTGACTTTCTTTGCAGGGTCAGTGAAACCAACAGGAATGTTCCAGGCAACCAATACAATGTCCATAAAAGAGTTATGTTTCAACCAATAGTTTTCAAACCTGAAAACCTGTGACCTTGGAATGTTTGTACCAATCTTGATCATACATGGGAGATGGTCAGAAATTGGTTTTGCCAAAGGAAGAGCAGTTGTTGAAGGAAATATGCCCTAGAGGCAACAATAAAGTTATTATTTATTTCCTTGTATCATGATAAATGTTTATTATTCATGCTAGAATTGTATTAACCGGAAACATAATACATGTGTGAATACATAGACAAACAGAGTGTCACTAGTATGCCTCTACTTGACTAGCTCGTTGATCAAAGATGGTTATGTTTCCTAACCATAGACATTAGTTATTATTTGGTTAACGGGATCACATCACGCGCAAAAAAAACGGGATCACATCATTAGGAGAATGATGCGATTGACTTGACCCATTCCATTAGCTTAGCACTTTATCGTTTAGTTTGTTGCTATTGCTTTCTTCATAACTTATATATGTTCCTATGACTATGAGATTATGCAACTCCCGTTTACCGGAGGAACACTTTGTGTCTTACCAAACATCACAACGTAACTGGGTGATTATAAAGGTGCTCTACAGGTGTCTCCGAAGGTATTTGTTGGGTTGGCATATTTCGAGATTAGGATTTGTCACTCCAATTGTCGAAGAGGTATCTCTGGGCCCTCTCGGTAATACACATCACTCAAGCCTTGCAAGCATTGCAACTAATAAGTTAGTTGCGGGATGATGTATTACGGAACTAGTAAAGAGACTTGCCGGTAACGAGATTGAACTAGGTATTGAGATACCAACGATCAAATCTCGGGCAAGTAACATACCGATGACAAAGGGAACAACGTATATGCGGTCTGACCGATAAAGATCTTCGTAGAATATGTAGGAGCCAATATGAGCATCCAGGTTCCGCTATTGGTTATTGAATGGAGACGTGTCTTGGCCATGTCTGCATAGTTCTCGAACCCGTAGGGTCCGCACGCTTAAAGTTCGGTGACGATCGTAATTAGGGTTTTTGTGTTTTGATGTACCGAAGGTTGTTCGGTGTCCTGGATGTGATCACGGACATGACGAGGAGTCTCAAAATGGTCGAGACATAAAGATTGATATATTGGAAGGCTATATTTGGATATCAGAAACGTTCCGGGTGAAATCGGGATTTTACCGGAGTATCGCGGGGTTACCGGAACCCCCCCGGAGGTTATTGGGCCTACATGGGCCCTAAGGGAGAAGCGAGGGCCGGCTAGGGTAGGCCGCGCGCCCCCTCCCCCCTAGTCCGAATAGGACAAGGAAGGGGGGCCCCTTTTCTCTTTCTCCCTTCCCCCTTCCTTTTCCAACAAGGCAAGAGGGGGGAGTCCTACTCCCGGTGGGAGTAGGACTCCTCCAGGCGCACCCCTTGGGCCGGCCGCACCTCCCCCTCTCCCTCCTTTATATACGGGGGCAAGGGGGAACCCCATGACACACAAGTTGATCTTCGTGATCGTTCCTTAGCCGTGTGCGGTGCCCCCTTCCACCATATTCCACCTCGGTCATATCATAGCTGTGCTTAGGCGAAGCCCTGCGTCCGTAGAACATCATCACCGTCATCACGTCGTCATGCTGACGAAACTCTCCCTCAACACTTTGCTGGATCAGAGCTCGAGGGACGTCACCGAGTTGAACGTGTGTAGAACTCAGAGGTGCCGTACGTTCGGGACTTGGATCGGTCGGATCGGGAAGACGTACGACTACTTCCTCTATGTTGTGTCAACGCTTCCGTTGCTGGTCTACGAGGGTACATAGACAACACTCTCCCCTCTCGTTGCTATGCATCACCATGATCTTGCGTGTGCGTAGGATTTTTTTTGAAATTACTACGTTCCCAACAATGGCATCCGAGCCTAGGTTTTATGCGCCGATGTTATGCACGAGTAGAACACAAGTGAGTTGTGGGCGATATAATTCATACTACTTACCAGCATGTCATACTTTGGTTCGGCGGTATTGTTGGATGAAGCGGCCTGGACCGACATTACGCGTACGCTTACGCGAGACTAGTTCTACCGACGTGCTTTGCACACAGGTGGCTGGCGGGTGACAATTTCTCCAACTTTAGTTGAACCAAGTATGGCTACGCCCGGTCCTCGCGAAGGTTAAAACAGCACCAACTTGACAAACTATCATTGTGGTTTTGATGCGTAGGTAAGAATGGTTCTTGCTAAGCCCGTAGCAGCCACGTAAAACTTGGAACAACAAAGTAGAGGACGTGTAACTTGTTTTTGCAGGGCATGTTGTGATGTGATATGGTCAAGACATGATGCTAAATTTTATTGTATGAGATGATCATGTTTTGTAACCGAGTTATCGGCAACTGGCAGGAGCCATATGGTTGTCGCTTTATTGTATGCAATACAATCGTGATGTAATGCTTTACTTTATCACTAAGCGGTAGCGATAGTCGTGGAAGCATAAGATTGGCGAGACGACAACGATGCTACGATGGAGATCAAGGTGTCGTGCCAGTGATGATGGTGATCATGACGGTACTTCGGAGATGGAGATCACAAGTACAAGATGATGATGGCCATATCATATCACTTATATTGATTGCATGTGATGTTTATCTTTTATGCATCTTATCTTGCTTTGATTGACGGTAGCATTATAAGATGACCCCTCACTAAATTATCAAAGTATAAGTGTTCTCCCTGAGTATGAACCATTGCAAAAGTTCTTCGTGCTAAGACACCACGCGATGATCGGGTGTGATAGGTTCTACACTCAAATACAACGGGTGCAACACAGTTGCACACGTGGAATACTCAGGTTAAACTTGACGAGCCTAGCATATAATAGATATGGCCTCGGAACACGGAGACCGAAAGGTCAAGCATGAATGATATAGTAGATATGATCAACATATTGATGTTCACCATTGATACTACTCCATCTCACGTGATGATCGGACATGGTTTAGTTGATTTGGATCACGTGATCACTTAGAGGATTAGAGGGATATCTTTCTAAGTGGGAGTTCTTAAGTAATATGATTAATTGAACTTAAATTTATCATGAACTTAGTACCTGATAGTATCTTGCTTGTCTATGTTTGATTGTAGATAGATGGCTCGTGCTGTTGTTCCGTTGAATTTTAATGCATTCCTTGAGAAAGCAAAGTTGAAAGATGATGGTAGCAATTACACGGACTGGGTCCGTAACTTGAGGATTATCCTCATTGCTGCACAGAAGAATTACGTCCTGGAAGCACCACTAAGTGCCAAGCCTGCTAAGGGAGCAACACCAGATGTTATGAACGTCTGGCAGAGCAAAGCTGATGACTACTCGATAGTTTAGTGTGCCATGCTTTACGGCTTAGAACCGGGTCTTCAATGAAATTTTGAACGTCATGGAGCATATGAGATGTTCCAGGAGTTGAAGTTAATATTTCAAGCAAATGCCCGGATTGAGAGATATGAAGTCTCCAATAAATTCTATAGCTGCAAGATGGAGGATAATAGTTCTGTCAGTGAACATATACTCAAAATGTTTGGGTATCATTATCACTTGACTCAACTGGGGGTTAATCTTCCTGTTGATAGTGTCATTGACAGAGTTCTTCAATCACTGCCACCAAGCTACAAAAGCTTCATGATGAACTATAATATGCAAGGGATGAATAAGACTATTCCTGAGCTCTTCGCGATGCTAAAAGCCGCAGAGGTAAAAATCAAGAAGGAGCATCAAGTGTTGATGGTCAATAAGACCACTAGTTTCAAGAAAAAGGGCAAAGGGAAGAAGAAAGGGAACTTCAAGAAGAACAGCAAACAAGTTGCTGCTCAGGAGAAGAAACCCAAGTCTGGACCTAAGCCTGAGACTGAGTGCTTCTACTGCAAGCAGACTGGTCGCTGGAAGCGGAATTGCCCCAAGTATTTGGCGGATAAGAAGGATGGCAAAGTGAACAAAGGTATATGTGATATACATGTTATTGATGTGTACCTTACTAATGCTCGCAGTAGCACCTGGGTTTTTGATACTGGTTCTGTTGCTAACTTTCGCAACTCGAAACAGGGGCTACGGATTAAGCGAAGATTGGCTAAGGACGAGGTGACGATGCACGTGGGAAATGGTTCCAAAGTCGATGTGATCGCGGTCGGCACGCTACCTCTACATCTACCTTCGGGATTAGTATTAGACCTAAATAATTGTTATTTGGTGCCAGCGTTGAGCATGAACATTATATCTGGATCTTGTTTGATGCGAGACGGTTATTCATTTAAATCAGAGAATAATGGTTGTTCTATTTATATGAGTAATATCTTTTATGGTCATGCACCCTTGAAGAGTGGTCTATTTTTGACGAATCTCGATAGTAGTGCTACACATATTCATAATGTTGAAATCAAAAGATGCAGAGTTGATAATGATAGTGCAACTTATTTGTGGCACTGCCGTTTAGGTCATATCGGTGTAAAGCGCATGAAGAAACTCCATACTGATGGACTTTTGGAACCACTTGATTATGAATCACTTGGTACTTGCGAACCGTGCCTCATGGGTAAGATGACTAAAACGCCGTTCTCCGGTACTATGGAGAGAGCAACGGATTTGTTGGAAATCATACATACAGATGTATGTGGTCCAATGAATGTTGAGGCTCGTGGCGGATATCGTTATTTTCTCACCTTCACAGATGATTTAAGCAGATATGGGTATATCTACTTAATGAAACATAAGTCTGAAACATTTGAAAAGTTCAAAGAATTTCAGAGTGAAGTTGAAAATCATCGTAACAAGAAAATAAAGTTTCTACGATCTGATCGTGGAGGAGAATATTTGAGTTACGAGTTTGGTCTACATTTGAAACAATGCGGAATAGTTTCGCAACTCACGCCACCCGGAACACCACAGCGTAATGGTGTGTCCGAACGTCGTAATCGTACTTTATTAGATATGGTGCGATCTATGATGTCTCTTACTGATTTACCGCTATCGTTTTGGGGTTATGCTTTAGAGACGGCTGCATTCACGTTAAATAGGACACCATCGAAATCCGTTGAGACGACGCCTTATGAACTGTGGTTTGGCAAGAAACCAAAGTTGTCGTTTCTGAAAGTTTGGGGCTGCGATGCTTATGTGAAAAAGCTTCAACCTGATAAGCTCGAACCCAAATCGGAGAAATGTGTCTTCATAGGATACCCAAAGGAGACTGTTGGGTACACCTTCTATCACAGATCCGAAGGCAAGACTTTTGTTGCTAAATTCAGAGTTTTTCTAGAGAAGGAGTTTCTCTCGAAAGAAGTGAGTGGGAGAAAAGTAGAACTTGATGAGGTAACTGTACCTGCTCCCTTATTGGAAAGTAGTACATCACAGAAACCGGTTTCTGTGACACCTACACCAATTAGTGAGGAAGCTAATGATAATGATCATGAAACTTCAGATCAAGTTACTACCGAACCTCGTAGATCAACCAGAGTAAGATCCGCACCAGAGTGGTACGGTAATCCTGTTCTGGAAGTCATGCTACTAGATCATGATGAACCTACGAACTATGAAGAAGCGATGGTGAGCCCAGATTCCGCAAAATGGCTAGAAGCCATGAAATCTGAGATGGGATCCATGTATGAGAACAAAGTGTGGACTTTGGTTGACTTGCCCGTTGATCGGCAAGCAATTGAGAATAAATGGATCTTCAAGAAGAAGACTGACGCTGACGGTAATGTTACTGTCTACAAAGCTCGACTTGTTGCGAAAGGTTTTCGACAAGTTCAAGGGATTGACTACGATGAGACCTTCTCACCCGTAGCGATGCTTAAGTCTGTCCGAATCATGTTAGCAATTGCCGCATTTTATGATTATGAAATTTGGCAAATGGATGTCAAAACTGCATTCCTGAATGGATTTCTGGAAGAAGAGTTGTATATGATGCAACCAGAAGGTTTTGTCGATCCAAAGGGAGCTAACAAAGTGTGCAAGCTCCAGCGATCCATTTATGGACTGGTGCAAGCCTCTCGGAGTTGGAATAAACGCTTTGATAGTGTGATCAAAGCATTTGGTTTTATACAGACTTTTGGAGAAGCCTGTATTTACAAGAAAGTGAGTGGGAGCTCTGTAGCATTTCTGATATTATATGTGGATGACATATTATTGATTGGAAATAATATAGAATTTCTGGATAGCATAAAGGGATACTTGAATAAGAGTTTTTCAATGAAAGACCTCGGTGAAGCTGCTTACATATTGGGCATTAAGATCTATAGAGATAGATCAAGACGCTTAATTGGACTTTCACAAAGCACATACCTTGACAAAGTTTTGAAGAAGTTCAAAATGGATCAAGCAAAGAAAGGGTTCTTGCCTGTGTTACAAGGTGTGAAGTTGAGTAAGACTCAATGTCCGACCACTGCAGAAGATAGAGAGAAAATGAAAGATGTTCCCTATGCTTCAGCCATAGGCTCTATCATGTATGCAATGCTGTGTACCAGACCTGATGTGTGCCTTGCTATAAGTCTAGCAGGGAGGTACCAAAGTAATCCAGGAGTGGATCACTGGACAGCGGTCAAGAACATCCTGAAGTACCTGAAAAGAACTAAGGATATGTTTCTCGTATATGGAGGTGACAAAGAGCTCATCGTAAATGGTTACGTTGATGCAAGCTTTGACACTGATCCGGACGATTCTAAATCGCAAACCGGATACGTGTTTACATTAAACGGTGGAGCTGTCAGTTGGTGCAGTTCTAAACAAAGCGTCGTGGCGGGATCTACATGTGAAGCGGAGTACATAGCTGCTTCGGAAGCAGCAAATGAAGGAGTCTGGATGAAGGAGTTCATATCCGATCTAGGTGTCATACCTAGTGCATCGGGTCCAATGAAAATCTTTTGTGACAATACTGGTGCAATTGCCTTGGCAAAGGAATCCAGATTTCACAAGAGAACCAAGCACATCAAGAGACGCTTCAATTCCATTCGGGATTTAGTCCAAGTGGGAGACATAGAAATTTGCAAGATACATACGGATCTGAATGTTGCAGACCCGCTGACTAAGCCTCTTCCACGAGCAAAACATGATCAGCACCAAGGCTCCATGGGTGTTAGAATCATTACTGTGTAATCTAGATTATTGACTCTAGTGCAAGTGGGAGACTGAAGGAAATATGCCCTAGAGGCAATAATAAAGTTATTATTTATTTCCTTGTATCATGATAAATGTTTATTATTCATGCTAGAATTGTATTAACCGGAAACATAATACATGTGTGAATACATAGACAAACAGAGTGTCACTAGTATGCCTCTACTTGACTAGCTCGTTGATCAAAGATGGTTATGTTTCCTAACCATAGACATGAGTTGTTATTTGGTTAACGGGATCACATCATTAGGAGAATGATGTGATTGACTTGACCCATTCCATTAGCTTAGCACTTGATCGTTTAGTTTGTTGCTATTGCTTTCTTCATAACTTATATATGTTCCTATGACTATGAGATTATGCAACTCCCGTTTACCGGAGGAACACTTTGTGTGCTACCAAACGTCACAACGTAACTGGGTGATTATAAAGGTGCTCTACAGGTGTCTCCGAAGGTATTTGTTGGGTTGGCGTATTTCGAGATTAGGATTTGTCACTCCGATTGTCGGAGAGGTATCTCTGGGCCCTCTCGGTAATGCACATCACTCAAGCCTTGCAAGCATTGCAACTAATAAGTTAGTTGCGGGATGATGTATTACGGAACGAGTAAAGAGACTTGCCGGTAACGAGATTGAACTAGGTATTGAGATACCGACGATCGAATCTCGGGCAAGTAACATACCGATGACAAAGGGAACAACGTATATTGTTATGCGGTCTGACCGATAAAGATCTTCGTAGAATATGTAGGAGCCAATATGAGCATCCAGGTTCCGCTATTGGTTATTGACCGGAGACGTGTCTCGGTCATGTCTACATAGTTCTCGAACCCGTAGGGTCCGCACACTTAAAGTTCGGTGACGATCGTAATTAGGGTTTTTGTGTTTTGATGTACCGAAGGTTGTTCGGTGTCCCGGATGTGATCACAGACATGACGAGGAGTCTCGAAATGGTCGAGACATAAAGATTGATATATTGGAAGCCTATATTTGGATATCGGAAACGTTCCGGGTGAAATCGGGATTTTACCGGAGTACTGGGGGGTTACCGGAACCCCCCGGGGGTTATTGGGCCTACATGGGCCCTAAGGGAGAAGAGGAGGACCGGCCAGGGCAGGCCGCGCCCCCCTCCGCCTAGTCCGAATAGGACAAGGAAGGGGGGCGGCGCCCCCCTTTCCTCTTTCTCCCTTCCCCCTTCCTTTTCCAACAAGGCAAGAGGGGGGAGTCCTACTCCCGGTGGGAGTAGGACTCCTCCAGGTGCACCCCTTGGGCCGGCCGCACCTCCCCCTCTCCCTCCTTTATATACAGGGGCAAGGGGGCACCCCATAACGCACAAGTTGATCTTCGTGATCGTTCCTTAGCCGTGTGCGGTGCCCCCTTCCACCATATTCCACCTCGGTCATATCGTAGCGGTGCTTAGGCGAAGCCCTGCGTCGGTAGAACATCATCACCGTCATCACGCCGTCGTGCTGACGAAACTCTCCCTCAACACTTTGCTAGATCGGAGCTCGAGGGACGTCACCGAGTTGAACGTGTGCAGAACTCGCAGGTGCCGTACGTTCGGTACTTGGATCGGTCAGATCGGGCAGACGTACGACTACTTCCTCTATGTTGTGTCAACGCTTCCGTTGCCGGTCTACGAGGGTACGTAGACAACACTCTCCCCTCTCGTTGCTATGCATCACCATGATCTTGTGTGTGCGTAGGAATTTTTTTGAAATTACTACGTTCCCAACAGTTGTGTCAGGGAAGGAGGTCATCCAAGTTGCAGAGGTAAAGAACCAATCTAATTTTTCCAAGAGTGGATTTTCCTGGATGTTGCTCCAGCTGTATTGCCTACCTTTTAGAGCCAACTCTACCAGTCCCAAATTGCTGATTGCCTCATTAAAAATGAGCATTTGATTAACATCACCCCTGGTTTATTTCTATCCTCAGAAGATCTGATAAAGTTAAAATCCCCCATGATTATCCAGTCTGTGTCAGTAGGCATTTGAATTGAACTTAACCAGTCAATAAAATCCAGTTTGTCCTCAGGAGAGCAAGGCCCATATATATTGGTGAGAATCCAATTATGGTTGGTGGTTTTACAAGTGAATTGAACTGAGAGAGAGAATTTGTTTTGAGAAATCATTTCCCCAGAAAAAGAGTCTCATTCCAAGCAGTCATAATACCTCCAGAAGCCCCAATTGAGGGAAGAAATTCAAATTTGTTAAATCTTTGGGGACAGAATTTATGAATATATGCCAGATCAAAGTTCTCTCTTTTAGTTTCCTGTATACAGACAATACCAGCTGAACTTTCCTCAATTTTACTTCTGATGGCTAACCATTTATCTGAAGAATTTATACCCCTCACATTCCAGTTCAGTATATTCCAAGATCTGTTGTTATTCATTGTTAAACACAATCTGATTTCTGAAAAGTGCCAAGAACCAACCCTTGGTAGTTTGCCTTGTAGTGGAGAATTGTGCATTGTCATATAATGCCAGCCCCATGTTCCTCACATAGGGGAGAATGTTACAATTATAGTAGCATTTCAAAGCTTGCAAAACATACTTGTCATACTGGGCCAACCAAAAGTAGTCCTTAAGACAAACACAACATTGTTCTGACCCCCTAATATGAAGCAAAAAAAACCAAGTAGTGCCACAACCATTATTGTTACACCAAAAGACAGAGATGATTATAACTAGCATACAAATCTCCTTAACCAAACTAGGGAGTTCAAGTGGTTCTTGTCTGTTGCAGAGAATGTGTTGTGCTTGCATGGTTACACATTATTGGGCTTTTCTGCATTACCAGTGTCCTTGGACACCTTGGCCACCTCCTCTTGTCCCTTCTTCTTGTGTTTCTTGGACAACTTCTCATGTGCTTCTTCCTCAGACACTTTACAGAAAGATTTTGTCAGGTTTTTGACCACTCTATTAGGTATAATTGGAGGAACATCATTGCATGGCAAACAAGCTTTAAAATCACATGACTTCCTCCTATACCCATTATTATCTTTTCTAATTCTGTCACTTCTTACCTCAGTATCCACAAGAGGTTCTTTTTCTCTTCTTTTCCTGGAAATAGCTTCACCCAATGGTAGATCCACCTTATTTGGGGAAAGCTGCTGCAGAGGACTCCCAGCACCAGTAGAGGAATGAGCAGCAGGGCTAATACCCTCATTCTCCTTCCCAATTCCTTGGAGCATTTGTCTGCAAAAGGGTGCCTGAGATGTTATGCAATTGTCAGGTATATGGAAAGTGAATGAATCTTCATCATTACAGTTTGCAGTCAACAGGGTCCACAATTCAGATTTCAAGAGGTGCATAACCTAGCCAAACTTATCAGGTGTTAACAGAAGGTGGATTATGAAATTAAACCAACTTATTGGGATCTCAATCTTGAAAGTAACCCTGTGTAGCAGGAGCAAAGTTCTGAATCCAGAGGTCCAAACCTTCTTCAGAAATTAAATGAGCACCATCAATAACATCTAGAGCATGTGCTTCAGCAATACTTTTGAAGTCAAAGGAATGTGGGGCAGAAAGTGAAGAATGTGGACCAAATGTACCTTGTTTGTCACCTAGTGAGGAGTTGCCCACCACTATGGGCACATTCTCTTTTCCCTTGAGAGCAGTTCTGTCTACCTCCTCTCCAGAGCCAACTGTCAAAGCTGCTGGGAGTCCTCATCTTCGGGATTTGCTCATTGTCAGATGCACCCATTAGAGCAGGTGTTGCCGATCCCCCTTATTTGCAGTTAGAGGTTCAGATTGTTCCTCTGTGTTATGATCAGCAGCCATGGGGGGGGGGCTGTGTGGCATTTCCAAATCTTGTGGGAGCAAAAGTGGTGGAGCCTGAGCCTGCTGTGGTTGCTGGATATTCACCTGAGGTAAAAGTGGCCCCTGTTGGTCATTGTCCATCTCCAAGTTTGCATCAGAAGCTTGCTCTGCTTCCTCTGATTCTGCCTGATAAGCCAGGGCAATGTTGTTTAATCCCAGTCCCAAGTGTATGGGAGGAGCACCCTGATTAACTTCTTCACTAGCAGAATGAGTAATGGAGAAAAAAACCCTCTGAAAGAGAGACTGTAGTTTTGATGTTGCTATTAGGGGCACCATATTTAGGTACTACTGGGATCTCAGCTTGCTATTGCACTGGAGCTGGTTGATTTTGTTGTGGGAAGGCACATTGCTCATTTTCCTCCTGTTCATCCCACTCATCCCAGTCATCATTGTTAGTTTGATTGTTGTTGTCTCGGCCCTGCATTGGCACAGGCTGGAAACCAGGGAAGTCATTTGCATGCTGAGGAACTGGATGTGGGTCCACTCCACGAGGAGGGAAAGGGTCTTCATTAGCTGGACCCCCACCAAGCATATCACTCCACAAAATCTCCACAGAGCATGTCCAAGATTCTTCCTCAAAAGATTCACCTTCAGACCATCTGATACTCTTAGGGATATCCGTAAGCTCAGTCACTCTTACTTTAACCAAAATCTTTGCTCTCAGGGCATCCTCTCTTTCCCAACTGATTATCCTACCCCATTTAGGTATAGCAGAGGAAACATCTTCAGTATTACAGTTATCGAAAGGTACGCCCAGAAACATCAGCCAACATGTGTGATTGAAATGAACTCGACGTCAGTTTCTACCCTGGTTATGCTTGGTAAAAGAGATGAAAACATCACTGAAAGGATGAGGACTTTGACTGATTAACCTGTCCCTATCTCTCACATGCATGAACTGTATGTATGCCTCACCAAAAGGACATGGTTGAATCTCTCTAAACCCTACATCTTCCACCCCTTGCAAAAACTCTTCAAGAACGTCACAGACATTGGGGAAGAATACCTCTTCGGGATGTGGATTGATGGTTGCAATCGCCCAATCTTCATGCCTACGGGGTCGACGTGGCAGAATGACTCTGGAAACCCCATTTCTTCCCGCAACTTCCTGAATCCGGAAACCATTGGGGACAAACGGCTGCGGGTTGATAGGGATGTTGGCCATCGCAGGCTCAACAGGCTGATGGAGCACTAACAATGTCACCGGAGACTGCGAAGAAGTTGGCGAGCTCGACGAAGGAGAAGCAGAGTTGGTAGGTGGAGTGGAATGCGAGGAGGCAAGGAGGGGTCTCGGCTGGAAATTTGAGAAAAGATCCTTGACCAGCTCCTTAAATGACGAGACTTGCCGAATCGGGGGTGCCAGCCCGACACAACGGAACCAAGATTCCACTACACCCTCGGCCCAGGCCAGATCTAGTGGGCTTGGAAAAGAAGCAAACGGGATAAAAGGCCAAAGCCCAGGAAGATTTGGAATCGGGCAATTTCGTGCGTAATGACCCTGCTCCCCGCATGCATAACAGGTCACGTACTTACGGACACGCTGATTCTGCACATTAACATGGGGTGTAATAAGCGACCCGTTTGAAACCACGTCATTAGAGGTAATCAAGTCAGCCCCATGACTACTCACAACGTGCATGGGACCCGATAATCTCTCAGAGACTGACCTATTTGAACTTCTGACCGGAGCACCTGTCCGGCGTTCGCCGGAGTTGGGGTTCACGGCTTTTCCATTTCTACCCACCAGACTCCAAGCATTATCATGCTCGGCGTAAAAAGGTAGCTCCTCTCTATGCCAATTTGGGCCTCCAAAACCCCAAAGGTTGAAAACCATCTCAAATTCTTTTTCCACTATCTTTCCAGCATTGTAGATCTCAAAACCCACAAACTTTGAGGCTATCGAGAACTTGAAAGATCAATCCTTAAGATGACACACCCTAAAACCTTGGGCATAACCTCCAAACATGGCATGAAGAGAAACACTAACCGTATGAGGATCAAGCTTGAATGATGCTCAGCAGAAAGAAACCACTAGAGTGAATTCTCGTTGTCGGAAGCCCGACAAGAAGATCAACGGGTGCCCAAACTTGGACCTCATATCGGCTTGAAACCTCTTGCCAAGAGCAAAGTTGAGAGCAAAAGGAGACATCGTGGGTGGGGAGGTGGCTGTCGGGGCCGGAGTGGCCACCGGCAGGGAAGGGGAGGGTGGCCGCCGGGGCCGGAGTGGCCACCGGGGCAAGTATCCTAGGAGTCGCGTGGTAAAAGAACTTTTCATATTTATTGCCCAAGCATTGTCGCACTACATTTGCTGATACATCCTGCAATTTAGTTTGTTGCAGACAGATAATCGCCGGATTAGCCACTGACACCACCTGGAACAGAGCATTCGTCCGAGCCCTAGCATTCAGCCCTCGGACGTTCCACACGATAACTTTCATTGGCTATGCATTCATCATAAGTGCCCATGATTCCAACCCCAGCTGGACACGCACTAGTCCACCTCGGTGCCTTCCATCCACGTCGCCTGCGGCGACTCCCAGCCAAACAGTGCAAGCACCGCCGCAATGTGCTCATCCGAGAGTGGACAGGAAGAGATCCACGTACATCTTGAGCACTTCTTTCAAAATGGTTTCACCCTCATGTGCCAAACACAGCTTCCTGATGCGGTTTGGTGGTAGCATGCTTGGCAATCCTCGCACTCTGCCTTGGTGTTATGTCGAGCCTCTGCTTCTTCCTGACTTGGCATCCTAGGTTAGGTGCTGCCCTAGATGTTGGCCTTGGCAATAATTGAGAAAGCGGCAGGCGCACCCCGATAGAAAAATTTCCCACATCCACGTGAAAAGCCTCCTCTAATCCATTCTGCATGGGCACATGAGTGCATGACTTCGGATCCGGTGTAGTGGCCGTCCCATCCTCCTATGGGGCCGCAACCACCCCATGCATAGGTGCAGCTGGCCTCGGATCCTGCGGCGGGCTGGTCTCGTCACATGCGGGGTTGTTCTCATCCGGTGGGGTCTGCTCCTCCTCCTGCACTTGCATGCACATCCTCGATACCCGCGACGGGCTGGTCTCCCTGCTGGAGAGACTGACCAAGAATGTTTCCCAGCCCTACACCTGTTGGTCACGATCCGCCAGATGCTCCGGCAGCGACAGGAGCCTATCCTCCACGACAGCCCCAATGCCGACATGATCCGCCTCGGTCCAGCTGTGCAGGGAGATCTGCACCAACCCAATCTGGACAGACTCCCCATCCTGCATTCCACCGTACTGCTCGAGAGCCAAGGCACTGGGGCCCTCCATCTGCAAAGCCGCCTCGCCCGCTTGTCGCCACCTGGTCAGGTGCACTGAAGGAGGAGAGCCAACGGGCTCCTCCAGCTGATCAACCACAGGCCGGGCCCGGTGGGCCGGTGGGGTCCCTCCCGCTGTTGGAAACAACTGCCTGCCTCACTATCCTTCGCGGTTGGCCCGCTCACCTAGCCCGTATAAGCCCCTCTGACATCAGCCACACGGCTGTTGCTGACCGACGAACCAGCATCCACAACGGTGGTTTGAATGCAGGCGCGCGTGCCCGCCGGCGGCGCAGCCACCGTCGATGACCCGGATGTGCTGACCGAGTCTCCACCATAGCCTCCATTGCGGCAAGCCGGACCTCCTTGTCCTCTTCCACCATAGTCACCATGAGCCTGGTCGTCATTCCTAGTGGACCGCGAAGGAGGTGGCGGTGCCCGTCGTCCACCCGGAGCCGCAGCATCCATGAGCGCGTCACCCAATACCTCGATCTTGATAGGATACCAGAGCGCCATAGCGCACCCCCACCTGACATCCGCCGCCCCTCCTCATCTGCCCAGAGAGTGTGGCATGGCTCGTCAATGTAGAGCAGCCGCCGTCTTGGGATTCTCTTCGACCGGTCAGTGCGAAGTCATTCCCGAAAGTCTGCCATGTCTGCCCTGCTCGCAGTTTCTTCGTCCACACTGAAAACGTAACCAAGACCTCGCGGTATTGCGCTCACCGTCCTCTGATTCCATGCATGGGCCGGCACACCCCTCAGCAACAATGGGACAAGGAAGGGAAATGCCACCGCCTTGGCTTGAGCTTGCCGAATCCAAGGCCGTAGGGAGAGCTCAAACCAGGACGCCTCCACGCGCCCCGCACGGACCATATGATCCTGGAGAGCACCATCGTGGCACAACACTAGAAAATCCTCCAGGTAGAACCGCCGGATGGACATCACCACCAGGCCAATGCCAAACACAGCCTGCAGGGCACGCGCCGCCGAGTCCACATCCACCGTCGGCCATGTGCCAGTCACCGTGACAAGCACGACCCTTGCCAACCCCGCCTCAAGCCTCCTCGTATCCTTCGCCGCCTCCAAGAAACAGACCTCCACCACCTCTGTATCCGGCCCCGGTCGAGGCATCCTGCCCTCCAGTAGGTCAAAAGGCGCCGAGAACACCGGGCCAGACTCCCTCCCCCACACCGGTGGTGACCGTGCCATGGGCTGCCCCTGAACCGGCGGAGATTGGGCCACAGGCAGCCCTTGCACCACCTGGCTCCATAGCCGGACCGCACCTGGCAGCGGCGGGCCTAGAGGGGGAGGCAGTTGCTACCTCTTGAGCACTGCATTGGTTTTCCCTTGAAGAGGAAAGGATAATGCAGCAAAGTAGCGCAAGTATTTCCCTCAGTTTTTCAGAACCAAGGTATCCATCCAGTAGGAGGCCACACGCAAGTCCCTCGTACCTACACATACAAATAAGAACCTCGCAACCAACGCAATAAAGGGGTTGTCAATCCCTTCACGGTCACTTACGAGAGTGAGATCTGATAGAGATAATAATGATAAGATAAATATTTTTGGTATTTTTATGATATAGATTGAAATTAAAAATTGCAAAGTAAAATAGATTGGAAACTTATATGATGGAGAATAGACCCGGGGGCCATAGGTTTCACTAGTGGCTTATCTCAAGATAGCATAAGTATTACGGTGGGTGAACGAATTACTGTCGAGCAATTGATAGAAAAGCGAATAGCTATGAGAATATCTAGGCATGATCATGTATATAGGAATCACGTCCGTGACAAGTAGACCGACTCCTGCCTGCATCTACTACTATTACTCCACACATTGACCGCTATCCAGCATGCATCTAGAGTATTAAGTTCATAAGAACAGAGTAACGCATTAGGTAAGATGACATGATGTAGAGGGATAAACTCAAGCAATATGATATAAACCCCATATTTTTATCCTCGATGGCAACAATATAATAAGTGTCGTTTCCCTTTCTATCACTGGGATCGAGCACCGCAAGATTGAACCCAAAGCTAAGCACTTCTCCCATTGCAAGAAAGATCAATCTAGTAGGCCAAACCAAACTAATAATTCTATGAGACTTGCAAAGATAACCAATCATGCATAAAATAATTCAGAGAAGATTCAAATATTGTTCATAGATAGACTTGATCATAAACCCACAATTCATCGGATCTCGACAAACACACCGCAAAAAGAGTTACATCGAATAGATCTCCACGAAGATCGAGGAGAACATGGTATTGAGATCCAAAGAGAGAGAAGAAGTAATCTAGCTACTAGCTATGGACCCAAAGGTCTGAAGTAAACTACTCACACATCATCGGAGGGGCCATGGAGTTGATGTAGAGGCCCTCTATGATCGATGCCTCCTCCGACGCAGCTCCGGAAAAGGCCCCAAGATGGGATCTCTTGGGTACAGAAGGTTGCGGCAGTGGAAATAGGGTTTCGTGGTGCTCCTGGATGTTTTCGGGGTATGTGAAAATATATAGGAGGAAGAAGTAGGTCCGTTGAGCCACGAGGGGCCCACGCGCCCCCTACCTCGTGGACACCTCGTTCGTTTCTTGACGTCCACTCCAAGTCCTCTGGATCACGTTTGTTCCAAAAATCACGCTCCCAAAGGTTTCATTCCGTTTGGACTCCGTTTGATATAAATTTCTGCAAAACACTGAAATAGGAAAAGAAACAACAATTTGCACTGGGCCTTGGGTTAATAGGTTAGTCCCAAAAATAATATAGAAGTGTAAAATAAAGCCCATTAACATCCAAAACAGATAATATAATAGCAGGGAAGAATAAAAAATTATAGATATGTTGGAGACGTATCAAGCATCCCCAAGCTTAATTCCTGCTCGTCCTCGAGTAGGTAAATGATAAAAACAGAATTTTGATGTGGAATGCTTTCTAGCATGTTCTTCAATGTACTTTTCTCTATTGTGGCATGAATGTTCAGATCCGAAAGATTCAAGATAAAAGTTTATTGTTGACACAAAAATAGTAATACTCCAAGTATGCTTATCAAGCAATTACGTCTTATCAAAATAACATAGCCAAAGAGAACTTATCCCTACAAAATCATATAGTTTGGCCATGCTTCATTTCTGTCACACAAAATGCTCTCATCATGCACAACCCTGATGACAAGCCAAGCAATTGTTTCATACTTAGCCTTTTCAAACTCTTTCAACTTTTACGCAATATATGAGCACGAGCCATGGACATAGCACTATGGGTGGAATAGAATATGATGATTGAGGTTGTGTGAGAAGAAAAAAAAGGAGAGAGTCTCACATTGACGTGGGTAATCAATGGGCTATGGAGATGCCCACCGATTGATGTCAATGCAAGGAGTAGGGATTGCCATGCAACGGATGCACTAGAGCTATAAATATATGAAAGCTCATCAAAGAAACTAAGTGGGTGTGCATCCAACTTTCTTGCTCACGAAGACCTAGGGCATTTGAGGAAGCCCATCATTGTAATATACAAGCCAAGTTCTATAATGAAAAATTCCCACTAGTATATGAAGGTGACAAAATAGGAGACTCTCTATCATGAAGATCATGGTGCTATTTTGAAGCACAAGTGTGGAAAAGGATAGTAACATTGTCCCTTCTCTCTCTTTTTATTTGGGCCTTCTTCTTTTTTATGGCCTCTTTTTTTCATCCGGAGTCTCATCCCGACTTGTGGGGGAATCATAGTCTCCATCATCCTTTCCTCACATGGGACAATGCTCTAATGATGATCATCACACTTTTATTTACTTACAACTCAAGAATTACAACTCGATACTTACAACAAAATATGAATCTATGTGAATGCCTCCAGCGGTGTACCGGATTGCGATGAATTAAGAGTGACATGTATGAAAAATTAAGCATGGTGGCTTTGCCACAAATACGATGTCAACTACATGATCATGCAAAGCAATGATGATGCATGTCATAATAAATGGAATGGTGGAAAGTTGCATGGCAATATATCTCGGAATGGCTATGGAAATGTCATAATAGGTAGGTATGGTGGCTGTTTTGAGGAAGATATAAGGAGGCTTATGTGTGATAGAGCGTATCTTATCACGGGGTTTGGATGCACCAGCGAAGTTTGCACCAACTCTCAAGGTGAGAAAGGGAAATGCACGGTACCGAAGAGGCTAGCAATGATGGAAGGGTGAGAGTGTGTATAATCCATGGACTCAACATTAGTCATAAAGAACTCACATACTTATTGCAAAAATCTACAAGTCATCAAAACCAAGCACTACGAGCATGCTCCTAGGGGGATAGATTGGTAGGAAAAGACCATCGCTTTTCCCCGACCGCCACTCATAAGGAAAGCAATCAAAGAACACCCCATGCTTCAAATTTGTCACACAACGTTTACCATACGTGCATGCTACGGGACTTGTCAACTTCAACACAAGTATTCATCAATTTCACAATTACTCAACTAGCACACCTCTAATATTACCACCTTTATATCTCCAAACAACTATCAAGCATCCAACTTCTCTTAGCATTTAAAATTTATAACCAAAGTGAATTACCATGCTGTTCTAAAGGACTCTCAAAATGATATAAGTGAAGCATGAGAGATCAAATATTTCTATAAATAGAACCATCACCGTGCTCTAAAAGATATAAGCGAAGCCCTAGAGCACAAAATTATCCAACTCAAAAGATATAAGTGAAGCACATAGAGTATTCTAATAAATTCTAATTCATGTGTGTCTCTCCCAAAAGGTGTGTACAGCAAGGATGATTATGGTAAACTAAAAAGCAAAGACTCAAATCATACAAGACGCTCCAAGCAAAACACATATCATGTGGTGAATAAAAATATAGCTCCAAGTAAAGTTACCGATGGACGAACACGAAAGAGGGGATGCCTTCCGGGGCATCCCCAGGCTTAGGATTTTGGTTGTCCTTAGATTTTACCTTGGGGTGCCATGGGCATGCCCAAGCTTAGGCTCTTGCCACTCCTTGTTTCATAATCCATCAAATCTTTACCCAAAACTTGAAAACTTCACAACACAAAACTTAAAAGAAAATCTCGTGAGCTCCGTTAGGAAAAGAAAACAAACCACCACTTCAAGGTACTGTAATGAACTCAATATTTATTTATATTGGTGTTAAACCTGCTGTATTCCAACTTTTCTATGGTTCATAAACTCTATTACTAGCCATAGATTCATCAAAATAAGCAAACAACACACGAAAAATAGAATCTGTCAAAAACAGAATAGTCTGTAGTAATCTGTAGGTTTCGACTACTTATGGAACCGCAAAAATTCTAAAATAATTTGCTGGACCTGAGGAATTTATCTATTAATCATCTGCAAAAATAATTAACTAAATAGAACTCTCCAGTAAAAAATGGCAGCAAATCTCGTGAGCGCTAAAGTTTCTCTTTTTTATAGCATGATCGCAAAGACTTTCCCCAAGTCTTCCCAAAGGTTCTACTTGGCACAAACACTAATTAAAAGCATAAAACCACATCTAAACAGAGGCTAGATGAATTATTTATTACTAAACAAAATCAAAAAGCAAGGAACAAAAATAAAATTGGGTTGCCTCCCAACAAGCGCTATCGTTTAACGCCCCTAGCTAGGCATAAAAGCAAGGATAGATCTAGGTATTATCATCTTTGGTATTTATATTTTTAATGAAATTATGCTCGAATCCGGGAGGTTCCTTATGTTTCCCTTCATACTCCGAGATTTTTAGATCTACAAGCATCCAACTGCTTATTGCAAAGTGTAATCAATGTATTCATGGGGTAAAGGTTCCCTCCAACATTTTAAGAGGTTCAATAGACTTTTGCGATTCTCATAATTTCTCTAAGATTTGGGTTCCCTCAGGAGATGGCCCCTTTTGTGGGGGAAGTATTCCTACTATCCCTTCTATAATTTCATAAGCAACACTGGGATCAATATCAATAAAATTCCCTTTGGCAGCAAAATCAAGGAGTTGCCTGTGGGGTATGGTAAGCCCAATATAAAAATTACGAAGTAAGATCTTAGAGTCTCCCTCTATAGTGCAATCATGATAAGGTTTTATCATCCTATACCAAGCATCTTTTAAGTTTTCTCCTTCTCTTTGTTTGAAGTGGAGAACTTTGAAATTGGGAGATAGAGGAGTAGATAAAGGACTAGCCATAACGACGAAGCAAGCGAAGGAAAAGGGGAAAGGAAAAAGGGCGAATAAAACGACAATGGTGAAGTGGGGGAGAGGAAAACGAGAGGCAAATGGCAAATAATGTAATGCGAGGGATAAGAGTTTGTGATGGGTACTTGGTATGTCTTGACTTGTGCGTAGACTCCCCGGCAACAGCGGCAGAAATCCTTCTTGCTACCTCTTGAGCACCGCATTGGTTTTCCCTTGAAGAGGAAAGGGTGATGCAACAAAGTAGCGTAAATATTTCCCTCTATTTTTGAGAACCAAGGTATCAATCCAGTAGGAGGCCACAAGCAAGTCCCTCATACCTACACAAACAAATAAGAACCTCGCAACCAACGCGATAAAGGGGTCGTCAATCCCTTCACGGTCACTTACGAGAGTGAGATCTGATAGAGATAATAGTGATAAGATAAATATTTTTGGTATTTTTATGATATAGAATGAAAGTAAAATTGCAAAGTAAAATAGATTGGAAACTTATATGATGGAGAATAGACCCCCCCGGGGGCCATAGGTTTCACTAGTGGCTTCTCTCAAGATAGCATAAGTATTACGGTGGGTGAACGAATTACTGTCGAGCAATTGATAGAAAAGCGAATAACTATGAGAATATCTAGGCATGATCATGTATATAGGCATCACGTCCGTGACAAGTAGACCGACTCCTGCCTGCATCTACTACTATTACTCCACACATCGACCGCTATCCAGCATGCATCTAGAGCATTAAGTTCATAAGAATAGAGTAACACATTAGGTAAGATGACATGATGTAGAGGGATAAACTCAAGCAATATGATATAAACCCCATCTTTTTATCCTCAATGGCAACAATACAATACGTGTCATTTCCCTTTTTGTCACTGGGATCAAGCATTGCAAGATTGAACCCAAAGCTAAGCACTTCTCCCATTGCAAGAAAGATCAATCTAGTAGGCCAAACCAAACTGATAATTCAAAGAGACTTGCAAAGATAACCAATCATGCATAAAAGAATTCAGAGAAGATTCAAATATTGTTCATTGATAGACTGATCATAAACCCACAATTCATCGGATCTCGACAAACACACCACAAAAAGAGTTACATCGAATAGATCTCTATGAAGATCGAGGAGAACATGATATTGAGATCCAAATAGAGAGAAGAAGCCATCTAGCTACTATCTATGTACCCGAATGTCTGAAGTAAACTACTCACACATCATGGGAGGGGCCATGGAGTTGACGTAGAGTCCCTCCGTGATAGATGCCCCCTCCGGCGGAGCTCCGGAAAAGGCCCCAAGATGGGATCTCTTGGGTACAGAAGGTTGCGGCGGTGGAAATAGGGTTTCATGGTGCTCCTGGATGTTTTCGGGGTATGTGAACATATATAGGAGGAAGAAGTAGGTAGGTTGAGCCATGAGGGGCCCACGAGGGGGAGGGCGCGCCCAGGGGGGTAGGTTAGGGAGTCCTGGACTAAGGGGTCCCCAGGCGTCCGGCCTGTTAACCATGGGTCGGACTGGTGGGCTGTGAAGATACGAAAACCGAAGACCGCACCATTATTCGGATGGAACTCTCCTTGGCGCGGAAGGCAAGCTTGGTGACGGTATATGTAGATTCCCTTCTTTGTAACCGTCCTTGTGTAACCCTAGATCCTCCTGGTGTCTATATAAACCAGAGGACTTAGTCCGGATAGGATATACTCATTACCATAGTCATACAGGCTAGACTTCTAGGGTTTTAGCCATTACGATCTCGTGCTAGATCAACTCTTGTAATACTCATATTCATCAAGATCAATCAAGCAGGAAGTAGGGTATTACCTCCGTAGACAGGGACCGAACCTGGGTAAACATCATGTCCCCTGTCTCCTGTTACCATCAACCTTAGACGCACAGTTCAGGACCCCCTACCCGAGATCCGCCAGTTTTGACACCGACATTGGTGCTTTCATTGAGAGTTCCTCTGTGCTGTTGCTAAAAGGGTTTGATGCCCCTTCAATCGTCAATAATGACGTTGTCCAAGGAAAAACTTTTCTCCCCGGACAGATCTTCGTGTTCGGCGGCTTCGCACTATGGGCCAACTCGTTTGGCCATCTGGAGCAGATCGAAAGCTACGGCCCTGGCCATCAGGTCAGATTTTGAAGCTTGGACTATGTTGCGGACATCCATGGAGACTTGATCTTTGTCGGATTCGAGACCGTGGTAGCCGCTCTCGGTCACCCTGATGATCAAGACCTAAATCTTTCATCACGCTGCATCCAGGAGATTGCTCCTGTAAATGCTCTGGCCCTAGATCCGGAGCAAGCGGCGCCATCCAAGGACGGGAGGATCAACCCCACCGCGGAGGCCGAAGATTCCACGGCGTTGGAGCCGCACACAGACTTAACCTCTCACGACGTCTTTGTCATCAGAACTCCGGACTCGTCTCTGGCCGTAAGTTCTGAACCACGTGAGCCTGCGGACGCCGAGCTTGATCGTTTATCAATCTTCAAATTCAGCGCCACAGACATCTTCCAGCACCCGCCTTTGGGCGATGTGCTAAATTCCTTAAAAAACCTGTCCTTGGTGGAGGACTCACAACCGAACTACATCCGGCTCGAACCAGGGGCTGATGGTGGAGAATTTTGCTTCCCACCCACCACCCACTTCATAGCCACAGTCGAGGATTTGACCGATACACTTGATTACGACTCCGAGAATATTGACGACATGGACAATGATGGCAATTTGATAAATATTCTGTACCCCATGGTAGAAACAATCAGTATACTCTTGTTCATAAGGATAAAAATATTACTTTGCTTCCTATGACTCCTGATTCCATTTTGAAAGATGATATTAATAGAGCTAATAAAGCAAAACAGGAGAAAAATAAGAGTGAAAATCAGATTGTGGCAAAAGAATTTCAGCAACAAATGCAGCCTAATAATAAACAATCTAGTGTTGCTTCTGAAATTAAATTGAAAAGTGCATGTTTACTTGCCACCAAATCTGATATTGATGATCTAGATTTTAGCAAATCTGTTTGCTATGCTTTTGTGTGCAAAGAGGCATTATTTTCATTCGAGGACGTGCCTTCTTCTTTGCCTCCTGCTGTCACTAACATTTTGCAGGAGTTCGCTGACGTATTTCCACAAGACGTGCCACCGAGGTTACCACCTATTCGAGGGATTGAGCATCAAATTGACTTAATTTCCGGTGCATCATTACCCAACCGTGCACCATACCGTACCAATCCAGAGGAGACGAAGGAGATTATGCGTCAAGTACAAGAACTGCTCGACAAAGGTTATATACGCGAATCCCTTAGTCCTTGTGCTGTTCCTATCATTTTAGTGCCGAAAAAGGATGGTACGTCGCGTATGTGCGTTGATTGTAGAGGCATTAATAATATTACTATTTGTTATCGTCATCCTATTCCTAGGCTAGACGATATGCTTGATGAATTGAGTGGCTCTACAATATTCTCCAAAGTTGATTTGCGTAGTGGATACCATCAAATTTGTATGAAATTGGAAGATGAATGGAAAACAACATATAAAACTAAGTTTGGATTATATGAGTGGTTAGTCATGCCTTTTGGGTTAACTAATGCACCTAGTACTTTCATGAGGTTAATGAACGAAGTTTTACGTGCTTTCATTGGACGATTTGTGGTAGTTTACATTGATGACATATTGATTTATAGCATATCTTTGGAGGAACATTTGGAACATTTACGTGCTGTTTTTATTGCTCTACGTGATGCACGTTTGTTTGGTAACCTTGGAAAGTGCACCTTTTGCACCGACCGAGTATCTTTTCTTGGCTATGTTGTTACTCCATAGGGAATTGAAGTTGATAAAGCCAAGATTGAAGCTATTGAGAGTTGGCCGCAGCCCAAAATGGTCACACAAGTGAGGAGTTTCCTTGGCCTTGCTGGTTTCTATAAGCGTTTTGTGAGAGATTTCAGCACCATTGCTGCACCTCTCAACGAGCTTACAAAGAAGGATGTGCCTTTTGTTTGGGGTACCGCACAGGAAGAAGCCTTCACGGTATTGAAAGATAAGTTGACACATGCTCCTTTACTCCAACTTCCTAATTTCAATAAGACTTTTGAGCTTGAATGTGATGCTAGTGGAATTGGATTAGGAGGTGCGTTATTACAAGATGGCAAACCTGTTGCATACTTTTCTGAAAAATTGAGTGGGCCTAGTCTGAACTATTCTACTTATGATAAAGAATTATACGCTCTTGTTTGGACTTTAGAAACTTGGCAACATTATTTATGGCCCAAAGAATTTGTTATACATTCTGATCATGAATCTTTGAAACACATTAAAAGTCAAGCAAAACTGAATTGTAGACATGCTAAATGGGTTGAATTCATTGAGACTTTCCCTTATGTCATTAAACACAAGAAGGGTAAAGAAAATGTTATTGCTGATGCATTGTCTCGTCGTTATACTATGCTTTCACAACTTGACTTTAAAACATTTGGTTTGGAGACCATCAAAGATCAATATGTGCATGATGCTGAATTTAAAGATGTATGGCAGAATTGTAAAGAAGGTAGAGCATGGAACAAGTTCGTCATTAATGATGGATTTGTGTTTCGTTCTAACAAGCTATGCGTTCCAGCTAGCTCCGTTCGTCTTTTGTTGTTGCAGGAGGCGCATGGAGGAGGACTAATGGGACACTTTGGCGTGAAGAAGACGGAGGATATACTTGCTACACATTTCTTTTGGCCAAAGATGAGACGGGATGTTGAGTGTTTTGTTGCTCGCTGCACTACATGTCAAAAAGCTAAGTCACAACTCAATCCTCATGGTTTATATATGCCTTTGCATGTACCTAGTGTTCCTTGGGAGGATATATCTATGGACTTTGTTTTAGGTTTACCTCGAACAAAGAAGGGGAGGGATAGCATATTTGTTGTCATGGATAGATTCTCGAAAATGGCACACTTTATACCATGTCATAAAAGCGATGATGCTGTTAATGTTGCTGATTTGTTCTTTCGTGAAATTATTCGCTTACATGGTGTGCCAAATACTATCGTTTCAGATCGTGATACTAAATTTCTTAGCCACTTTTGGAGATGTTTATGTGCTAAGTTGGGGACTAAACTGCTTTTTAGTACTACTTGTCACCCCCAAACTGATGGACAAACTGAAGTAGTCAATAGAACATTATCTACTCTGCTTAGAGCTGTTTTGAAGAATAATAAGAAAATGTGGGAAGAATGCTTGCCTCATATTGAATTTGCTTATAACCGTTCATTGCATTCTACTACTAAGATGTGCCCTTTTGAAATTGTGTATGGTTTCCTACCTCGTGCACCTATTGATTTGTTGCCTCTTCCATCTTCAGAGAAGGTTAATTTTGATGCTAAAGAATGTTCTGAATTGATTTTAAAAATGCATGAGTTAACTAAGGAAAACATTGAGCATATGAATGCTAAATATAAACTTGCTAGAGATAAGGGTAGAAAACATGTTGTGTTTGCACCTGGAGATCTTGTTTGGTTACATTTGCGTAAAGATAGATTTCCTAATTTGCGCAAATCAAAACTAATGCCATGTGATGATGGTCCTTTTAAGGTGTTAGAGAAAATAAATGATAATGCATATAAACTAGAGCTACCTGCAGTTTTTGGGGTTAGTCCCACTTTTAACATTACAGATTTGAAGCCTTATTTGGGTGAGGAAGATGAACTTCCGTCGAGGACGACTTCATTTCAAGAAGGGGAGGGTGATGAGGACATCAATACCATTGTTACACCCACATCCTCTACTGTTACATATACTGGACCAATTACTAGAGCTCGCGCACGCCAATTAAATTACCAGGTACTTTCGTTTCTTGGTAATGATTCTAATGTTCATGAGAATATGATGCTGCCTAAATTGGATACATTTGTTTTGCTTACAAATGAAGGGCCTAGCTTGGAGAAGGATGAACATTGGAGCAAGAACACGCATGGAGTTGATGGCATGCGCAAGGGGATCAAGAACGGAGTTACAAGTGATGATTTCAGGACTTTGAAGCCACCATAAGGAGTGCATGAAGCCTTGGACGAAATATACAAGATGCCACTTCATAATATTTGTCCATAGGCTATTCTAGGTGCCGCGTCACCTTATTAATGGGCCAGGCCCATGTAATTTCGAAATACTTAAGTATAGGCTATTTTTAGAGTCCGTATGTGTGGGGAAACAAGAGTTAGGGTTGGTTTCGGACCCCGCCCTCAAGGGCCACGAAATTCCCCCCTCTTCCTCCATATATACAGCCCTTAGGGCGTCGTTTAGACTTTGGGTTTTTTTTAGATTAAAAGTTCGCCATAGCTGCAACTTCTCGTACTTCGTTTGTGTCCAACGACCAGACCAAGACGTCACAGAACCCCACCTTGATCAATAAAGCTTTCATCTTATATTCGCAATATCCAGATTGCAATCTTAGTTTGTTGCTTGTTCTTCGTTTACTTGCAGGAAACAGACCCTCGTGGTCAGGTTGATCATGCTCCGGCGTGGTCAATAACCCCTCGAAAGTTGGTTTAGCGATTGCTAAGGCACGACGTCTCGCACGTTCGTAGTCGGATTGTCAAGTTCAACTCCCACAGAAATGATAGCCACCATCTCATCGAAACATTGGGACACCTTTGCCTCTATCAAAGCCTAAGAACCTGCCTATTCCTAAGGAATCTTTCTCGCAGGACGGTTGGGTTACCCATGCTTGTATTGATGAAAATCCCACAATAAGGGGGCACGATCCCTGCTTCAACAAGACGTGCCAATAAAAACCACGCCCCGAAACATGGAACGGCGGGACGGGAAACGGTTCGAAATAAAGGCCGGGAAGGCGTGATGTCACATTACTGAAGTTGTCAGTAGATCGGATTCATGAAAGTGCTATACTCTCTACGGCTGTGTGTTGCAGATCCGGACATGTTTGTTTTGTCCGAAGACTATTTTTGGAGTTCAGAAGGAGGAACCCGCCTTGCAATGCCGAAGACAGCACTACGCACCGGATACCTTGTCATTGAAGCCAGGTTCAGGGGCTACTAAGGGAGTCCTGGACTAAGGGGTCCCCGGGCGTCCGGCCTGTTAGCTATGGGCCGGACTGATGGGCTGTGAAGATACGAAGATCGAAGACTGCACTCGTGTCCGGATGGGACTCTCCTTGGCGTGGAAGGCAAGCTTGGCGACGGAATATGTAGATTCCCTTCTTTGTAACCGACCTTGTGTAACCCTAGATCCTCCCGGTGTCTATATAAACCGGAGGACTTAGTCTGGATAGGATATACTCATTACCATAGTCATACAGGCTAGACTTCTAGGGTTTTAGCCATTACGATCTCGTGGTAGATCAACTCTTGTAATACTCATATTCATCAAGATCAATCAAGCAGGAAGTAGCGTATTACCTCCGTAGAGAGGGCCCGAACCTGGGTAAACATTGTGTCCCCTGTCTCCTGTTACCGTCGATCTTAGATGCATAGTACGAGTCCCCCTACCCGAGATCCACCGGTTTTGACACCGACAGTAGGCGCGCCCCCTGCCTCATGGACACCTCGTTCGTTTCTTGACGTCCACTCCAAGTCATCTGGATCATGTTCATTCCAAAAATCACGCCCCCGAAGGTTTCATTCCGTTTGGACTCCGTTTGATATTCATTTTCTGCAAAACACTGAAATAGGCAAAAAACAGCAATTTACACTGGGCCTTGGGTTAATAGGTTAGTCCCAAAAATAATATAAAAGTGTAAAATAAAGCCCATTAACATCCAAAACAGATAATATAATAGCATGGAACAATAAAAAATTATAGATACGTTGGAGATGTATCAGCGGTAAGGTCGACAGTGAGCGACGCGGCGATGCCGGCGGCGGGGAAGGGTCCTCCGCAGCCACACGGTGCCGTAGAGCGGGCGGCAGGTGTGGTGGCTGCTCCACCGGAGATGGACTGCGAGGACGGGTGCACCCGCGCGAGGTGTGGCCAGCACCACGACAACGAACACAGAACGTGGGCTTGGTGCACTCCCTGGAGATGTGACCCTCACTGCCGCAGTTGTAGCAGCAGCCATCGAGCTCCGCCGGGAGCTTGGAATTGGTGGGAGGGGACGAGCGGTGGTAAGCATGCGCGGCTCACCCACCAGGCGACGACGTCGCAGACGCGGGGCACGGACAGTCGAAGGCCCCGGCCGGTGGCCCACATTGGTCTGCCAACCGCCGTTCGCCAGCAGAGGGGCCAGGGCACGCGAAGGACCAGCTCCACCACCCTGGACCACCGGGCCGAAGGCGGTGCCCAGGATCTCGGGGATGACGATGGCGGACCTGAGTTGTAGCCTCGGCGGCGCCGGAGGGGCCGAGGGCATCGGCTGCATGTGCGCCGGGGGAGGAGCAGCCGAGGCGGGGAGAGCAGAGGAGCTTCGGACTCTGACACGTCCGAACCAGAGAGAGAAACCCTAGAGGCCATGCCTCCGCAGGGGGAAGTGGGCGCCGCCTCCGGAGTGGAGAGCGGTGAATCTAGTGGCCGCCGGCGCGGAGTGCCCGGGGTGGGGAAGGGGAGCGCTAGGAGAAGAGTGGCTAGCTCTGGTGGGTCTTTAGACTGTGATCACAAGGCAATTTTTATAACAGCACATAACTAGATAGTATACATGAACGGTAAAGACGAAAACAAATAGCTGGACTCAGCAAAGGGCAGAAGTATAAAAAAACTACAAAAGATATGTTTTCTTTTTATGGTGAAAGAAGCTTCAATGCGTGATGTCAGTGCCAAATTTGATGAAGTTTGAACATTTGAGGAGCTCTCTGTGAAAATAAGTCAGGCCTGAAAGAAATTTTGAAATTTTATACTGTTCGAAGATCATTTTGTCTTTTTTAACACGGTCCCCTTGAATGACCAAACTTCACAAAATTTGGCACGAGCATCACGCACACAAGCATCTTGCACTACAAGAAAATTTAGTTTTTTTTTGCTATTTTTAACAAATTCACTGTTTATCGGGAATAGAAGAGCCCGGGCTCGGAGATAAATTATCGTGTCATATGTCACTTACATATAAATTTGAAAAAAAAAATCTACAAGTCATCCCCTCTCGAAGAAGAAACACACAATTTTGCATTGATATACCCCAATGAGAAACTGGACGAACAATGAAAAAGAAAATGGAGCATCTGAAAGTTACCGAAAAAGGCTTTCGCCCCGCTTTATAAATAAAGCAAACCACCACCACAACCAACGAGTGCAATCAGGTTCACAACCACACACACACAGAGTCACAACAGGACAAATAGTACGAGGTTCTGCTGAGGGCACAGCTCAACGAGCCCAAAGAAAAAAAAACAACAAGCAACAAAGCGACCTTCTGGAAGTTCAAATATGCAATTCAGTAATGAACATCACCCGAAAACATATGCATGAAAGCGTCTGATAACTGCGGTGAAAGGAAAATAGTTAGAGAAAATTTCTTCCAAAAACTCATGGCAGGTTCTATATAGTGCACGATGCACAGTTAGATAGAATCTGAACTGAAGTACTCGTTGTAACAGTGACTACTAGTACATCACATTCTTGATTCTTTGGGGTGACGAATTAGACAGTGAAACCTTGCATTGCATGCACATCCAACCTCCTGCCGTCACTGCTCGGGTGCCCCCATCCTCGGCTTCTGCTGACGCAACACCGTCCATGATTCCTGCCAGCGCCGCACCATCACCCTAGACTGCTGCTGAGGAAGCACCGCTCATGGCTCCTGTCGGCGCCGCGCCATCACCCCCTACCGTTGCTTCCAAAGTGTCGTCCGCGACTCTTGCCGAAGCCGCTTCATCGTCCTCGACTCCTGCTCAAGCCATGCCACCCCCATGTCCTGTCGGCACTACAACGGGATTAGACACGGAGCAACTTGTTTCATGTAGCTCACATGCTGACGAAGAAGTTGACGACAACGCCGCTGCTTTGGCTAGCCACATCCCCGTCTTGCCATCATCCTCGTCAATTGCTCAGCCCGATTTGGATCGAGAGCAGCCCGCGTTTGCCGAGGTGTGTGTGGGGCATGGGCCGGACGCAAGGGAGGGGTGGCAGGAGGTGCGGCCACGGCGTGGTCCGCGGCGTCTGCCGGCCTAGACATCGGCTCCAAACATAGTAAAACTAGAATAGCTTATTGAGTCGGTT
Organism: Triticum aestivum; assembly: GCF_018294505.1. Lineage (NCBI taxonomy): Eukaryota > Viridiplantae > Streptophyta > Magnoliopsida > Poales > Poaceae > Triticum > Triticum aestivum. Next base: position 92,450,131 of record NC_057797.1, on the reverse strand, counting down.
TGTTCTTCCGTGTAATAGGCGTCATGTACTAGTATGGCAGGAGTTAAGGTCGACCAGGATTGATGTGCTAGCTTTCCATATACGAGTACTAGTCCATATAGGTTAGGAAAAGGGAGTTTGGGTCGATGGCGTGAGTCAAGTCCTGCACCTATATATACAGGGGCAGGGTACGTGAGTTTTGTACCAGAAAAACAAAAAGCAATAAAAAGATTATTACGAGGCACAACACGTGCCTCTGGCCAACTTCGAGTTGCTGCGTTCGTGTGCGTGTGTTCTGGTCCCGGTGTTTGCGTGAGCGCCGGTGATATCAAGTGCTTAAGCTAGTTCTTATACATCAAGGTGAGTTGTGCGTATACGACCAGTTGAGCTGCAGCGTGATCATGTGTTCGACCCTTGGGAAATTCCAACAATTGGTATCAGAGCAAAGTGTGAAGGCTTTGCTGTCAAGTTGCGTCACGGCGGAGTTAAAGGATTCTTCGTCCCCGTCAAGTTGTGTCACAGACGACGGAAAATCGAAGAGGATCATGTCGACTTCGAAGGCAAGTGGTGGTGGTGTGACCATCCAGTACCCCATGCTTGAAGGCGACAATTATGGGGTGTGGGTTGCGAAGATGAAGATCTTCATGCGTGCACGTGGAGTCTGGGCAGCGGTGGAAGGTGACAGCGTGGTCGAAGAGATAAAGGACCAAGAGGCTTTCGCCGCCATAGCCCAAGCTGTGCCTGATGCCGTTTTCATGACCATATCGGAGAAAGAGACGGCAAAGGAAGCTTGGGAAGCTCTCAAGGAGATGCATGCTGGAGATGATCGTGTGAAGAAGGCTCGTGTTCAAACTCTAAGGAGGGAGTTCGAGAGGATGAGCATGAAAGAATCAGAAGGGGTCGGTGAATTTGCGTTGAAGCTAACCTGTTGGGGATATTACTGCTGGGCATAAACCGGCCTATCTGGGCTGGGTCAACTTCATCAGCAGTTCAAGAGTGCTAAAGCCCAAGAAGGTAATTGAGGGCCTAAGGCCCATAGTCGGTTCAAGACTTGTAACCGTAAACCGGTATTCGTATATAAACTTGTATTGTAAGTTAGGAATAAGGAGATACCAACCCGGATACGAATATCGACCGGTGTTGGGACTCTGTGAACCGATGGGCGTCACCCGTGTATATAAGGGGACGACCCGGCGTCGGTTCAAGGACAACAGACAACAACTCGAGACATAGGCGAAACTTGTTTGCTCCCTAGTCATCGAAACCCCATCAATTCCATCACAACTAGACGTAGGCTTTTACCTTCATCGAAGGGGCCGAACTAGTATAAACTCTCTTGCGTCCATGTGTCCACTTTTAACCCCTTCAAGCTAACCCGTCGCGATGGCTCCATGACTAAGTCCTTTCTCTAGGACATCTGCCGTGACAAAACCACGACAGTTGGCGCCCACCGTGGGGCTATCGCACGATGGTTTCAGGTTCTTGGAGGGCCGCTTTGAAGGACTCGAGGGCTACACTGTGGGCCAGATGACTAAGAGTCGTCGCGGCAAGCTCTACATCGACGACGCAGGCTGGGGCCCCGAGGCCGGCTCAGTGGAGTACGGGTACCGGGTCCCCTTTGGTGGCATTCACGTTTTCATTGGCAAGATCGGTGAACTGGGCCCTGAGCCGGACATCTGCACCGACCTCATCGAGACGGCTCAGCGTGCGCGATCCGCCCGGGTTAAACTGGCCATGAAGCGTGCCTTCGTGGGAGTCATCCATGGAGGAGGTTATGAGGATGGATCGGAATCTCGCGGCGATACCGTTGTTTATTCCGATGATGGGTCATCGACCGGAGAAACTGAATCTCTTTATCAGCTACAAGACGGCCGGATTGGGGGCTGTTCCGATGGCGACAGTATTCCGGACCCCTCTGATCTGCCCCAACCGGGTTGGAATATTTATGACTGGCACACAAGCAGCGCTTTATTCTTCGACCGCTGCGGCAACAACCTCCGGTTCGGCAGCGGCGACGGCTGCCGGGGCAGGAGGCCCTGTGCGCCCGCCGGCTCAAGTTTTATCAGAGCTATTTGATGCATTGGCTGTGCTTATGGCGGAGGCTAATCTGGCGGATCAGGGTGTTCACAACGCCGAGATTGCAAAAGTAAAGGAACAGATCACCCAGGCCAAGGCAGATCTGGCAGCTGAGGACACGAGGATGGCCGCAGAGCGGGCCGCTTTAGACGCACAAGCCTACAGGCTCATGTTGGACCAGAGTGCGTCGCAGGTACTCATGAGGAGGAAGTACCGATCCCGTTTGCCTCCGGTTTTTTAGGCCAGAGACCTTTTTAACACTCCAGGAGTAGGAACCGACAATCCGCTGGAGGGAAACCGGGCGGAAGCTCCCGGGGCCGGTGCACCGGTTCAGCCTCGTCAGATGGACCCGCCTCATCAAAACACCGTTATACCTCAGGCTGTTTTAACACCTCCGGGACACTACTCCAACCCGATGGACAATCTCGTTGCCACTGCTGCACGCCTGGAGGCCATTCCAATTGAAGGTGATTCGCCGCAGGCAGTAGAGACGTGACGGGTCAAGGAGCTTCTGAGGATAGCTTTGGTCCAACAGGAAGCATACTCGTACAGCCGCGACCGGATCCACTCGACCCCCCGTCCAAGCCGGAGTTATAGCAGACATATGGATGAACCGACAGTGTCGAGTAACGAATGACGTGGAGCACCCCGTGGCAACAACCCGATGGGTGGTGCTAATAACTCTCAGGAAGTGGTGGACCAGGCCCGCGCGCGCAGGGAGGCCGGGTTAGCCGCACAGCATCAGGCTCGGCAGCTCACGCCGGTTCGTCCAACTATCTCAATCGAACCTGGTGTTACCTCTAGTTCTTTGGGGGTGCCTTGCCTTATCCCCGCTTTACGCAACGTGCGCCTGCCCAAGGATTTCAAAGGCCCGCGCAAGGTACCAGATTACACGGCGGATCAACCTCCAGAGACATGGGTGGAGAGCTATGAGATGGCCATGGAGATGCTTGATGTGGATGACGCGGCGTGTGCGAAATACTTCACCATGATGCTTGAGGGAACAGCCCGTACTTGGTTAAAAAGTTTGCCGACTAATTCTATCAGTTCATGGGCCCAATTAAGAGCCCGGTTTATCAGCAATTTCAAGGATACATGTAAGCAGCCTATGTCGATAGTGGACTTAGCTGCCTGCATCCAGGAGGAAGGAGAGTCAACGACTCATTGGGTGCGCCGGGTTTCACAAGTGTTGCACTCCTCAGACCGCATCAACACTGACACCACAGTATTAACCCTAGAAGGCAACTGCCGGTTTGGGCCCCTGAAGCTGAAGTTGGGACGGATGAAGCGTCATTGCACCGACATGGGGACCCTCATGGCCGCTTTGGTGAAATATGATGATTCTGATAGTACCAAGGATCCCGAATCTGATGATGACAAGACAGGGAAGGGAAAGAGGAACAGCAACTCCAAGGGTCAGCAGCATCACTGGGCAGGCAATGGTGGTGGAGGCAAGCGTAAAGCAGATGGTAACATGGACTTTGTGGCTAATACCAACGCACATGACAATGGCCAGCGACGCAAGGGTAAACCAAAAATCGTAATGGGGCACCCAACCCTAACCCAGACCGCCTAAACTATCTGCTAAGCCAGCCCTGTCCAAGACATGGGACGAAGGAGGCACCAGCAAACCACCTTTGGAAGGATTGCTTTATCATGCAGGAGTTCAAGAATTCTAATAATTTCCGTTATGATCACGAATCTGGCGGTGGCTCAGGATCCAGGCCGGGTTACGGTGGAGGAAGTTCCAGTTCAGGATTTAATGGTAATCCGGGCGGACATAATGGTCAAAATAGTCAGAACAACCAGGGTGGTTACAACCAACAGCAGCAACAGGTTACCAGAGAAACCCAAAGCAGTTGAGTAGTGCGCAGTACCATGTCTTCACCACTAGCTTGGACAAGCGAGACTGGAAGGTTCAGAGGCGGGCGGTCAACTCTGTTGAACCGGCCATACCCCGTTATCTACATTGGTCTGAACAGCCAATCATATGGAGCAGAGAGGATCACCCTCCCTAGGTCGATAATCCAGGTCAGTTGGCTCTAATGGTGGCGCCTCAGGTGGGAGGTTATAAGTTCACCAAAGTGCTCATGGATGGAGGGAGCAGCATTAACATCCTGTACTATGAGACCTTCCGTCGTATGGGGCTAACAGATAAAAATCTCAAACCGTCTAATACAGTGTTCCACGGCGTAGTGCCAGGCAGATCAGCATATCCCGTTGGTAAGATAGCTTTGGAAGTGGCCTTTGGGGATGATCATGATTCCAGGTCGGAGACATTGACGTTTGAAGTGGTGAAAATCCAAAGTCCATATCACGCCCTGTTTGGGCGACCGGCTTACGCCAAGTTTATGGCACGACCCTGTTATGTGTATTTGCAGCTCAAGATGCCGGGTCACAAGGGGACAATAATGGTTCACGGAAGCTGCAAAATCGCTTTGGAGTGCGAGGAAGGAGATGCGGCCTATGCAGAGTCGGTTTGTGCCACCGAGGAGTTGAAGTATTATAAGGACAATGTTGATCCGGCGGACATGACTCCATTAAAGAAGCCAAATACGGAGCATGACCCGGGCCTGAAGTTCAAATCGGCAGTAGAAACTAAGCTTGTTGACTTCGTACCTGGCGATTCGTCCAAGCAGTTCAGCATCAGTGCCAACTTGGATCCGAAATAGGAAAGCGCGCTCATCGAGTTCATCCGTGAGAATCGGGACATTTTTGCATGGAAGCCCTCTGACATGCCAGGTGTACCGAGGCAACTCGCTGAGAACACCCTTAATGTGGATCCTAAATATAAACCGGTGAAACAGTTCCTCCGCCGGTTTAACAAAGAAAGACGCAAGGCGATTGGAGAAGAGTTAGCCAGGCTCTTAGCAACTGGCTTTATTGTTGAAGTTTTTACCCTGAGTGGCTTGCCAATCTGGTTCTGGTCCTCAAGAAAAACGGCACCTGGCGCATGTGTGTGGATTACACAGATCTTAATAAAGCTTGTCCAGCAGATCCTTTTGCCCTCCCCCGTATTGATCAAATTATTGATGCTACAGCGGGTTGTGAGCGTTTAAGTTTTTTGGGTGCATATTCTGGCTATCATCAGATCAAAATGGCAGTTAAGGACCAGGAGAAGACGACATTTATAACTCCATTTGGAGCCTTCTGCTATGTGTCTATTCCCTTCGGGCTCAAGAATGCCCAGACAACTTATCAACAGTGTGTACAAATTTGTCTTCACAAGCAGATTGGCCGTAATGTACATGCTTACGTGGATGATATCGTGGTTAAGTCCAGGGAGAAGGAGACTTTGATTGATGATTTGAAGGAAACCTTTGATAACCTGAGGACATACAAGATGATGCTTAATTCGGACAAGTGTGTCTTTGGTGTACCGGTGGGCAAGCTATTGGGTTTTCTGGTGTCCAACAGGGGAATTGAGGCTAATCCGGAGAAGATCACGGCCATCACCTCCCTGGTTAAACCGAAGTGTATCAATGATGTTCAACGACTGGCCGGCTGGATTGCCGCGTTAAGCCAGTTTATCAGTCGTCTTGGTGAGAAGGCAATCCCTTTGTGTCAGATGTTGAAAAAAAACGGATCAGTTTGTTTGGAGTTCCGCCGCTGATGAAGCATTTGAGGACTTAAAGCGGCAATTGGCCAATCCGCCTGTGCTCGCCGCTCCCATTGACAAGGAGTCGTTACCGCTATATGTTGCTACTAATGCTCGGGCGGTCAGCATGGCTATTGTAGTGGAGCGAAAGGATAGAAGGTGTACCAGAGCTGAGGAAGACGCGGAAGGTTGCCGCGATGCTTTGGTGCGCCCAGGTTGATGCAGGGGCCAAGGTTGAGGCAGAGGTCGACGGTGGCGGCGGGGCTCTGAAGCCGGGCGATGCGAGGAAGACGAAGCAGAAGGGGAAGAAGAGAAAGAGAAAGGAAATGACCCTTCGGTCCTATTTATAAGGCAAAGGACATGTGTCAGGCGCGACAATCAAGGGGCAACGAAATGGAGTTGTCGCCTCGATTTCTGCATATCTATTAAACAAAGAAGCATAATGGATATCTTCGTTATGACAGGTGAGGTCACTCCGGTTTACAGCAATCAGAGAAGATGACATCATGGCGGTTCACCAATTTATGAGAAGATGTTGAAGATGAAGCTTTTGTTTAAGGATTGACATGAACCCGTTCACATCAATCTGGGGCGTAATGTTGGGGATATTACTGCTGGGCGTAAACCGGCCTATCTGGGCCGGGTCAACTTCATCAGCAGTTCAAGAGTGCTAAAGCCCAAGAAGGTAAATGAGGGCCTAAGGCCCATAGTCGATTCAAGACTTGTAACCGTAAACTAGTATTCGTATATAAACATGTATTGTAAGTTAGGAATAAGGAGAGACCAACCCGGATACAAATATCGACCGGTGTTGGGACTCTGTGAATCGATGGGCGTCACCCGTGTATATAAGGGGACGACCCGGTGGTGGTTCAAGGACAACAGACAACAACTCGAGACACAGGCGAAGCTTGTTTGCTCCCTAGTCATCGAAACCCCATCAATTCCATCACAACTAGACGTAGGCTTTTACCTTCATCGAAGGGGCCGAACTAGTATAAACTCTCTTGTGTCCCTGTGTCCGCTTTTAACCCCTTCAAGCTAACCCGTTGCGATGGCTCCACGACTAAGTCCTTTCTCTAGGACATCTGCCGTGACAAAACCACGGCATAACCTCCCTGGTTAATGAGATGCGGGCTCTCGGATTAAAGATGGAGGACATCTCAATTATGGAGAAGTTACTACGAGCCGTTCTTGATAAGTTTTTACCGATCGTTGGCACCATAGAGCAGTGGGGCAATGTGACGAAGATGCCGGTGATGGAGGTGATCGGGAGGCTGAAGACCTATGCGTTGACATTGAAGGGGCGTGAACGCGACCAAGAAGAAGAGCAGTTGATGTTCTCGCGCAGTAGGGAGAAAGATAAGCAGAAGTACCGGAAGTTCGACAAATCTAAAGTCCGTTGCTACAATTGTCAGGACCATGGACACTATTCGCGAGAGTGTCCTAATCCGCGGAAGGAGGCAAAGAAGGAGCATGGGACACTACAACTAGCTGAAGTGGGCATGGATGACAACCCGAGGTTGCTTTAATGAAGAAGCAGCGATTGAAAAAAAACAAAAACAAAAAGAGTCGTGTCTTTAGTTTTATTTCTGTTTGAGTCGTCCGTGTGTCTCGGCGAGAAGACAAAGGCCAGCGTGAAGATGGATGTGACCGGTTAAGTTGAGTTGCTGCATGAGAGGCTAGGTGTTTAGTCTACATGTAGCACGCTAAGATGTGATGGCGTGGGCTGGTAATCCAGGTGATGTGATGGTTCTGAGTCTACGAGTCGAAAGTTTGGATTAGGGGGTGAATGTTAGTAATCCAAACGTAGTAAAACTAGAATAGTTTATTGAGTCGGTTTGTTCTTCCATGTAATAGGCGTCATGTATTAGTATGGAGGAGTTAAGATCGATCAGGATTGATGTGTTAGCTTTCCATATGCGAGTACTAGTCCGTATAGGTTAGGAAAAGGGAGTTTGGGTCAGTGGCGTAAGTCAAGTCCTGCACCTATATATACAGGGGGCAGGGTACGTGAGTTTTGTACCAGAAAAACGAAAAGCAATAAAAATATTATTACGAGGCACGACACGTGCCTCTGGACAACTTCAAGTTGCTGCGTTTGTATGCGTGTGTTCTGGTCCCGGTGTTTGCCTGAGCGTCGGCACGATATCAAGTGCTACAGCTAGTTCTTATACGTCAACGCGAGTTGCGCGTATATGACCAGTTGAGCTGCAGCGTGATCGTGTGTTCGATCTTTGGGAAATTCCAACACCGTTCCCGCGTGGCTTCACGGCAGATGCTGCAGATGTCTTGCTCCTGGGCACCGTGCGGCTGTTTGCAGAGACCCATTTCGATGTTCCTGCTGTTTGGAGAACGGTCACCATGCGTGTGAGTGCCGCAACCCATGGTGTCCTCTCAGCTCGCTGGCATGCCTTATCATGCCGCGCCTTGACAGCGCGATCGCGCATCGTCATGCTCCAACTTCCTATGAAGGTCACTTGAAGTCCGTGCTTCCCTCTGAGGCGCCTCATCATGGATCTTGGGCATCTGTCGTCTCTGGTATCACTGGCTTGGCTATCACGTGTGATGTGGAGCTGCAGTTCGCTCTGGCAGATCAGTCCAAAGTCCTGCAAGGTCTGGTGTCGCGTGGTGAGAGCTTTCTAGAGTGGGCGGAGGCTACTCTTGGCAAGCTCTCCCTCGTGCCAACTATGTTGTTGACTGCTCTGACTCCGCGTCCTCCTGGTGTTTTCGATGATGGTTCCGTGGAAGACAAGGGGACGGAGCTCTTCGGTTGTTTCTCCCCTCGTGTTGGGGTCAGTTCTTCGCCATTGTCTGTTGCGGGTGAGGCCGTCATCGTGGTCGCCGCCCCGGTACTGCAGATCATGTTCGAGCTTCAACATCAATGTGTGAGACCTACTCCGCCTCTTTCTGTTGAGCATATGGAGGCCGACTCGTCGGCGAACTCATGTGAGGGACATGATTTGCCTTTTTCATGTGGGCAATTGGAGGCGCCTAAATTCTTTGTGTCGATGACACCTATGGCTAATGATGTTGAGGAGTTCAGTATGTTAGCGCCTGATCATTCGACGCCCAGCCAGCCACTCGCCTTTGTGCACCGTGGAGGTTCTGATGTTGCGGTTACCGACCCACACGTGGTCGCGGGAAAGGTGACGACTGTGCGTGAGAAGGTCGATGATATTCTCTTTGAGGTTGAGCTTCACAGCTTGCTCGCACATTTAGAGAGGGTTAGCCCTGGATCTGGAAAGAATATTGTGGAGGAGGCCCTTAGAGGCAAAACAAAGAAGAGTGAGGCCATGGGAAAGGCGTCCGCAGCTGCTTGATGATTGCTTGGATTCTTGTGGTGCCCGTGGTCTTCAATGGATTCTCTCGTCGGGGGTTTCTTTGCGATGTAGCAGTGTGGTGGTTGGTGGTCGTTGCGTGTTGTGGGGATTGGTGGGTGTTGATAATCATGCGCTTATGTGGTTGCATGCTCGGTTAGTCGTCCACATGTGATGGGTTTGTATCGGTTTTTGCCCGATTTTCCGTTAATTAACTGGGCAATTCTCTTCTGCTTAATTAATCGATGAGGCAAATATTTTGCCTCCATTTCAAAAAAACCCATAGAATGACTGGCAAATCTCAAAAATTCATACCCGGAGCGACTCTACCATCGCCGTAGCCCCCCCCCCCCCCCGTCATGTGATGCATGGGATTAGAATGGGTGCAGCTAGGGCGAAATTGACAAATTTGACCTATGGTCGAAATCAGATCACAGAATGAACTGCTCGTGAAACTATTTCATGTGGCTGACCTTTTTGTGTGACGCCCAACACGAAGGCGCCACACTACACTGTGCAACGCCTCACAGGTAGGCGCTACACGCCTGGCCAGCGCCGCACCCGTGTGATCCAAAAATTACTAAGTCAGTGTGCAGCACCTGAGAGCTAGGCGCCACACTATACAGTGTAGCGCCTAGCTTCTAGGCGTTGCACTAGTGGTTGCTTCATTTTGTAGTGCAGCCATTAGTGCAGCGCCTGAGAGCTATGCGCCACACTATATAGTGCACTGCCTAGCTCTTAAACTCTACACAATGACTTAGCAATTTTTAAGCAGTCTGGGGTGCAACACTGGCCAGACGTGTAGTGCCTATATGTGCGGCGTTGCACAGTGTAGTATGGCGTCACACAAAAAGGTCAGCCGCATGAAATAGTTTCACGGACAGTTCATTCCGTGATTTCATTTCGCCCACAGGTCAAATTTGTCAAATTTGCCTGCAGCTAGCAGCCTCCTTTTCTGGCCAGAGGCTGCTGGCTGGGCAGTAAATAATTGACTCGGTGCATGTTCAAATGTGTTGTGAGACTAAGAGCATCACCAGCCATTGGCCCCCCAGGAGGCGCTAAAAATCGCCCCCAGGGGGCGCACTGGCGCAAAACGCCGCCGGGGGCGTAATGCCACCCAGTCGCGGCGCCCACGGGATTTTTTTGAACGGCGCAAACACAGAGAGTTCATGCATATTTCGGCGACTTCAAACCAAATTCGACCAAACACGGCACAAACACGGCGAATTCATGCATATTTAAAGTATTTTACAAAAAACACACTACTAGGCCCGCTCGCTGTCTCGCTCGCCTCGCCGCTCCTCGCCGGCCGCCGCCCTTGCCGTTCTACATGCCGAGGAAGCTGTAGAACAGCGTGTAGTCGTTGTCGTCATCGTCGTCGTCATCGTCGCCGCCTCCGTCATGGCCACCGTCCCTGCTGCAACCCTTCCCCGGTTGGCGCGGCGGGTTGGATGGTCCGGCGGCGTCCTCGTCGTCGTCACTGTCGAGGATCACGACGCCGTGCTCGTCCTCACGCCCATGCTTCATCTCCTTCCAGAGGTAGTCGTCGCGCGCCCACCGCAGGGCGTCCGCGTCGGAGAAGCCGCGCCAGGCTATCCTCTCGTACTCCGGGGGGAGACTGGGCTCCGGCTTGGGCGCGACGAGGACGAGGCGCCCGGAAGCGGGGGTGGAGTCGGCGATGCGGATACCAGAGCTTCGGGTGCGCCGACTTACAGGCGTGTCCTGGGGCTCCTGGGGCTCCGGCTTGATGGGGTGGAGGCAGGGAGAGCCGGTCGACCGACCGGACGAGGAGGAGGACGCCCCGGGGTCCATGCGCCTCGGCGTCCACGAGCTCCCACGGAAGCGAGAGAAGGACGGCGGGGAGGGGTACTCCAGCCTCGGCGTGTTGCCGCCCTCGATGTACTCAAGGACGGCCTCCAGCGTGCGGCCGGGCAGGCCCCACCATCGGCGCCGCCCCTCGGAGTTGAGCCTGCCAGAGGGCACGACGCCGTTGGTGGCCTCGAGCTGCTCGGCATGACGGCGGTGGAAGTAGGGCTCCCAGAGCGGGCTGTCGGGGACGTAGCGAGGCCCCTCCCTTGCTGCCCGCGTCAGAGAGGCGCGAATACGCGTGATCTCCGCACGCCGCGCCGCCCCGGTGGGCGGTGGTGGCACCGGGACCCCGTCGGCGCTGATTCTCCACGCCCCGGGCACCCGCATGTCCGGCGGGACCGGGTACTCGGCCTCGTAGAGGAGCCGAGCTTCGTTTTCGTTAAGGTGGCGGCAGCCGAAGCCGTTCGCCGCCGCGCCGTCGCCTTGGAATCTGTAACGCCCCAAGACCGATGTGCCAGGTGTCCTCCAGTTATTCGTTGTTGTTGTCTTGTCGTGCTTGCTGGCCTATGCATTTGTCCCATGCATCATCACCTTCTCCTTTTTCCTTCTACTTCCTTTCTTTTTTTGCAAGTGCTGCATTTTCCCCTTCTCCATTAATGTTCATCTTTTCCCTACAAATATTAGGCCATTCCTGCACCCTCCCTGTCAAATTTCATCTTATTTGGACTTGGTTTGGTTGGGGTCAAAAATGCCTCAAGTTTGAATCTAATTCAAACTTGGAATATTTTTCTTCCTCTAAAAATGTCCAAACCATTTTTAAAATTATGTGATTTAAGCTAGGGGCATGGGGATATTTTCATATCTCTCACACCCCTCTCCAATCCCCCTGTGCTTTTTGCTCCTTATTTATGTTTGAGGAAGGAGAGCAGCAGTAGCAGTAGCCCAACAGCGCAGCAGCAGTGCGGCCCAACCGAGCCACAACCCAGCCCGCCAACCACCTCGCCCTCTGGTAATTCCTCCTCCACGCAGCACATTTTCACCCTGGGCCCGCCTGTCAACCTCTCTCCCCTCACTTTTTCTTTCTCCTCCCGCCTCCTTTCCTCCTCACAGTAAAAGGAGCGGCAGCACGTACTAGGCCACCGTGGCCACCACGGCGCTCGTGCCCCCTCCTATAAATCCCCAGCGCGTCCCCTAGGGTTTCCTTGCCTTCCTCCTTTTCCTCCTTCGCGCGCGCACGCCCTCACCCGTCGCCATGGCCGAGGCAAGCCGAAGCTCGTCTCCGGAGTAGCTTACCCCGCCGGTGCCCCTCCTTCCTCTCGGGCCTTCGAGATGCCGCCGCGACCCCATTCCGTTGCGATCCAAGGCCGGAGCCACCAAGTTCCTCGATGTCATCTTCGTCATCTTCCTCTACTTCACCATGACGAGCGCCTCCATCGATCAGCGCATCCTCCCGCCGCCTCCAACCTCTGTCGACCTCGTACGACTCCAGCAGCACCCCCACGGTGAAGCTCCGATCCTCTTCATCTCCCTCTCTGGTCTCGGTTGTCCGCATAGCCATCGTTTCGCGCGTCCCCGGTTTCGGCCGCCATGGCCGTGACCTTGAGCTCGAGCTCGTGCACGTTGCTACACAGCACATCTGTCCGCCCTCACACTGCCGCTGCTGCACCCCATGTATAGCGCACCCGACCCGCGCCTCACACGCACCCCTCACCTTGCGCCCTTGGGTCATTGCCTCCAGCCTGGCCGCACTTCGCCGCCATGGCCTCAAGCTTCTGCCCGTGCATACCCGCACATGCATGCATGCCCGCGCGCGCCCCACCGAAGCCTCCCTAGCAGGATTCCGCACCCCTGCTGCATCTCTGCATCTACCAAGGTCGCTGCCTTGCTCGTCACCATCGACGCCGGCGAGCAGCGCGTGTTCTTGGAAATCAAGGCCTGGTCCTCGATTTCGTTCATATAGTGTAGCGCCTCGGTGTCAGACACACGCACATCCTCAGTGTAGTGGCTAGCGCCTCTTGCCTCCACCCTAGAGGTCAAGGGATCAAATCCCCGTGGTTGCACCTTTTTTCCCCTTGCTTCTCTGTTTTAATCGAGCACACACACACTCTTTCGTTTCACGCCATATCCATCTTGGGCCTCGCACAGTGAGCTGCTTCTAGCCTGTGTATGTTTTTTTCTCTGTTCTCTGTGATTTAACATTATTCCTGTGAATTGCATAATTACAGAAAAATGCCATTTTCTTGCATTGCTCATATTTAAATAACCATGCATTGGGATTAATTATACTTTATATGTAATATGCTTAGAATTTTCACTAGTTTCATAATATGCCACTTTCAACCATGTTTGAATGTTAAACTTGTTGTTTGTATAATTTTGCATAAATGTCATGTTAAAATGCTTTATTTCATAACTATTTAACCGTAGCTCCAAATCTAACAAACTTTATATGTAAATGGGGTAGAAAAATGCCTAGTTTAACATGGTGGCATCACTCTGCATGTTTAACAACTATAAAATTTGGTTTAGGGCAGAACACTACCAAACCTAATATATGCATATGAGGATTTTCCGGAATTGTTGTTCGTTGTCTCCGGCCTCATTTAAACTTGACTAGATAGGTAGTTTTATTTTGCTTCACCCTCTTGCCATGTTTAACAACATTTAATATTTTTTGGTACATAAACAAGATCGAACTAAATAAGTCACGTGGTGTTTCATCAATATGCAACGGGGTTGCATATTGAGCTCCACTTAATTTGTAGGGTTGCTTGTGCACTTTGCCATGCCATGCTTCATTAAACCGGACATGCATCATACTTGATTGTGCATCATACCATGATTATGTGATGGTTGTTTACCATGTTGTTTGCTTCTTTCCGGTGTTGCTTCTTCGGGTTAGTTCCGCTAACGTCGTGTTGTGAGGATTCATTCGACTACGTCCGTTTGTCTTCTTCATGGACTCGCTCTTCTTCCTTGCGGGATTTCAGGCAAGATGACCATACCCTCGAAATCACTTCTATCTTTGCTTGCTAGTTGCTCCCTCTTTTGCTATGCCTATGTTGCGATACCTACCACTTGCTTATCATGCCTCCTATATTGTTGAACCAAGCCTCTAACCCACCTTGTCCTAGCAAACCGTTGTTTGGCTATGTAACCGCTTTGCTCAGCCCCTCGTATAGCGTTGTTAGTTGCAGGTGAAGATTGAAGTTTGTTCCTTGTTGGAACATGGAGATGTTGTTTCTTGTTGGAACATGTTTACTTGTTGGGATATCACAATATCTCTTATCTAATTAATGCATCTATATACTTGGTAAAGGGTGGAAGGCTCGGCCTTATGCCTTGTGTTTTGTTCCACTCTTGCCGCCCTAGTTTCCGTCATATCGGTGTTATGTTCCCGGATTTTGCGTCCCTTACGCGGTTGGGTTATAATGGGAACCCCTTGACAGTTCGCCTTGAATAAAACTCCTCCAGCAATGCCCAACATTGGTTTAACCATTCGCCACCTAGCCTTTTCTTTCCCTTGGGTAGGCCTGCCCAAGGGTCATCATTATTTTAACCCACCCGGGCCAGTGCACCTCTGAGTGTTGGTCCAAACTAGAGCCCCTTGCAGCGCCACCTCGGGGAAACTCGAGGGCTGGTTTTAGTTGTACGGACTGCTCATCTGAGTGTGACCTGAGAACGAGATATGTGCAGCTCCTATCGGGATTTGTCGGCACATTCGGGCGGTGTTGCTGGACTTGTTTTACCATTGTCGAGGATGTCTTGTAACCTGGATGCCGAGCCTGATCGGATTGTCTTGGGAGAAGGAATATCCTTCGTTGACCGTGAGAACTTGTGATGGGCTAAGTTGGGACACCCCTGCAGGGATTTGAACTTTCGAAAGCCGTGCCCGCGGTTATGGGCAGATGGGAATTTGTTAATGTTCGGTTGTAGAAAACCTGAAGTTGACCTTAATTAAAATACATCAACCGCGTGTGTAACCATGATGGTCTCTTCTCGGCGGAGTCCGGGAAGTGAACACGGTGTTGGAGTTATGCTTGACGTAGGTTGTTCTAGGATCACTTCTTGATCATACTTTTATCGACCGTGCTTTGCCTTCTCTTCTCGCTCTCATTTGCGTATGTTAGCCACCATATATGCTAGTCGCTTGTTGCAGCTCCAACTCATACCTTTTACCTTACCCATAAGCTAAAATAGTCTTGATCGCGAGGGTGTGAGATTGCCGAGTCCCCGTGACTCACAGATACTTCCAAAACCAGCTTGCAGGTGCCGTTGAACTATGCAGATGATGCAACCAAGCTCAAGGAAGATCTTGTCCTTTGTGTTGTTTCGTTCCAGTTGATCAGTAGTGGAGCCCAGTTGGGGTCGATCGGGGATCTGTGTAGCATTTGGGGTAGTCTTCTTTCATTTTGGTTCCGTAGCCGGACCTTGATTGTATCTGGTTGATGTAATGCTTTATTCATGTAATTGTGTGAAGTGGCGATTGTAAGCCAACTATGTATCTCTTCCCCTTATGTATTACATGGGTTGTTTGCGAAGATTACCTCACTTGCGACAATGCTTTCAATGCGGTT
Organism: Triticum aestivum; assembly: GCF_018294505.1. NCBI lineage: Eukaryota > Viridiplantae > Streptophyta > Magnoliopsida > Poales > Poaceae > Triticum > Triticum aestivum. The sequence goes on along the minus strand of NC_057797.1, from coordinate 92,434,772 downwards.
ATACCTCTAAGTCGTGCTTCGACACGTGGGAGATATAGCCGCATCGAGGGCGTCACAAGTTGGTAGTCAGAGCCTTCCCCGAACTTAGGAGCCGCCTACTTGATCGAATCGCTGGCGATATTGTGTCTAGAAATGTTTTGAGTAATTTAGGATTATATATATTGGAGAGTTTAGGAATTCTTTTTACTCCTCAGTCCCTTCGTCGCTCTGGTGAGGCATCCTGACGTAGAGTTTTGACTCTTCTCTTCTCAAATTTCACTAAAAAAAATTTAGGATCACGCGGGTATCTTGGAATCGTTTTGATGGTTTTGTGACGAGAACATTGTTCTTGTTGCCTCCTGACATTTAGGGGTTGTGGCAGTGTCCCGGGGAGTTGAGCTCCGAGGTGTTGTCGTCACAATTTTATCGTTGCAGTTCTGGAATACCTGAGATAGTTTCGCCGACATCGAAAATCTCTTTTATGCAGTTGTTGGTGAGATAACCTCGACGCCACCCAGTACTGGGGCGGTAGTTCGGGAGTATTTCCATAACTCGTATAATGGATGCTTTTCGAAGGTTGAGGTAAACGATTTCCGAAGGTTTCTTGGTTATGTGTTGAAGGATGGATACAGCTGGATGTAGGATTTGCTAGTTTTGGGTGAGATATTATGCTTCCCCTGTATCCCCAACACCTGATTGCATAACCGGAAAATTTCGGGAGTTTATAAGTGGGAATTCAAGTAGCTCTTAGGATATCTTTCCGACAGATGTATGATATGAAATTTGGGTTCAACATCTAGTGGTCCGCCTCTCCACGGTTGGTTTTACTATGGTCTCGTTGTGTCTTAAAGAGTCCTTGGCTATGCCGACTCGGGGACGCTTCGTATGTCATGTGCACTGCCTTGTACATGATGGTGCTGTACGGTCGAGCCCGTGTAGGCTCCACCACGAAAACTTCGGATGAAATCTCTATCATATGTTTGTTCTGGCTTATTCTGCAAGCCAATCCTTTGTTTGGTTTTGAGTTGTGGTATTTGAGGTTCTTCAATGTCAAGTGTTGATTCCATACATTCTCTAAATGGTGTTCTCATATTTCTATGGGAATACTAATCCTTCTTGATCATCGAGATTGTCATCTCAATTTCTTCTCTACCGGCGTGTTTCTCGTAAAGTGGATCCGATCATTTCAACATCCGCAAGATCAACTCAAGTTTTTTCTAAATGTTGTTTGTTTCATCCGTCTCCAAGTTGCCTTTGTTTTTCCCGCCCACCCACCCTTTTTCTTCAAGGACTCATATTTCTTGATCAAGTGTCCATCTTATTCATCTGAAGTCTCTTCTTTCTTTTCTTTCAATGTTCTTACCCGGTGTTTCTCATGAAGATTTTAACGGAGCTTCAAGTTCATCATTCTTCATTCTTTTTCTCCTCCGGTGGATTCAATTCAAGCTTTTGGTGCTTCTTTACCCTTTTCCTCATTTCTATGCCTTTTCGTGCCGGTGGACCTCTTAATCGTCCATTTCTCGCTATTCAATGATTTCGGAGTGCTAAAGATATCTTAGAAAGATCTTCTTGTCTTTCAAGATCAGTTCAACCTATTTCAAGGTTGTTATCTCATTCTAGCCATTTAAATATTATCCGGTACATTCTCTCTTTTAAATCATTCTACGGTGTTTCTTTTGAGTGGGCCCTAACCCATAGGTCTTTTCCAGGATCTTACCTGACTCTTCTAATTCTACCGGAGCTATTCTAAAAAATTTCTTTTCGAAGTTTGACATAAGAATGATTTATCATCAGTCAAATGCCTTCTCCTAGATCTCTCACAATTCTTTTCATCGTTGGTTCAACCTTTCCAATTTTAATTCCGGAGTACCTCAATAATTCATGGTGGTGTTTCTCGTCGTCATTCTCAGGTTTTGAAGAACGAAGAAGACTTTTCCTCCATATCTATCCGTTCTCTTAGAGATTCGTGATTCTAGCTTGTTGCCATCCTCTCATAATTATTTTCGATTGTGGGAATTCTTTTAACCTATCCGGAGCAATTCAAGAGTCTTCTCAGTTTGTTATCCGGAGTCCATCAATTCAGGTTTATTCATTCTCAGCTGTCAGTTATCATTCTCCTATCTTACCGGTGCATCGTTCAAGTGATCTCTAATCAGTTTGTGATCCCTTCGTTCTCTTGTATCTAAATTCTCTCAAGTATCTTCGTCCATTTCATAATTATTCCCGGTGTTACTTTATTTTTCCTTCAGTCATTTTAATTCTTACGATGGTTCGTGCAAGAGTTCTCGTCATTCGTTATCATTTCAATTCATTCGTTCTTTCCAATCCTACCGGTGGATCATTGAAGACCTTCTCAAGTTTGAGCTATATCTCTATTGATCCTTTTTCAAAGAGAATAAGTTGTATGCAATCCGTTTGCTCGTCATAAATTTAATTGGTTAAGGAGGAGCTTAACATAATTCTTATTCTTGATTCATCCAAGTGATTTAATTCCTTATTCCGGAGGTTCATCATATCACATTCTCGGTTCGAGAGGCTTTATCTTCTCTTTCCAAGAGTTCCAAGCTCTCGCAATTATATCATCATGGAGATCCATCTAAATCATCACAAGGTTTCACCTTGCGTTTTCAACTTCTCTTTCCTTTCGTGTGTTCATCCTTCTGTTACCGGAGTTCTTCACGATGGCGCTACATGTTGTTTCATCAAGAAATTATTCCTTCTCGAAGTGTTCATCGAGATTCTTTTCAAAGGAGCTCAAGCATTCTTCATCTCGCATTCCGGAGTGCAAATTCTTTCTTTTGTATCATTGGAGGTGGTATTATGTCATTCTTGATGATTTGAGTTTATGTTTCATAACTCACATGTTGTTAAGAGTGAAATAATTAAATCCATCAATCTCATCATTGGAGTTATCTTGGGTTATATTTCACCTAAAGCCTTCCCTAAGGATTGTTGCTATTATGGTGCTCTTAAATAATCCAACTTCTTATTTTATCCTCTCGGTAAATTAGTCTCTCGTCTCCTTCTTGATATCAAGCCAATCTATTGTTTTGTTAGTGGCAGAATTTCACCTCATAATTTTGGGATGTCTTCCATAAGCCCACATCAAGCTTATTCTTTTCGTTGTTGGTGTTCTAACAACTCCGTTCGACCCTTCTCCTAAAGATGCCTTTTCAAGCTCTTGTGGCAGAAGTTGGCATTTTCTTCTCCATTCTCCTATTTCAATTATCAATCTTCTATTCTTTTGTTCCGGAGGCATTGTGATGTTGCTCTTTTCAATCATCATCTCGAAGTGTGAAGGTCATGTTCTTGTTGTGCTTATCCATTTAACCGGAGTGTTGTGCCCTCTGCTCAAGTTCCCTCATCTTATCAAGTTCTTATTCAATTCCTTTCCTTTTCAACCGGAGTTCTGCCCAAGATTATTCTTCTTTGATCTTTGTTTATCTCATTTCAAACAGAGTGGTGTCGATTCCTTCTTGTCCTTTGCGCTCGTCATTCTTAGCTTTGCAATCTCAAGTTTTCTGTAATGTTACTTGTTCCTCTTTTCCAAAGGAGTGTTTTCAGCTTCGTTCATTCTCGTTGCATTCTTTCTTTCAATTTGTTCAACCTCCCAAGGCTCGTGGTTTCACTCGTTTTGTCAAAGAAGCAACTTAGTTTTACCTCTTCTCTTTCCCTTCCGTTTTCCCTCCGGTGCCATTCTAGATCTCGGGACGAGATCCTCTCGTAGTGGTGGAGTGTTGTAACGCCCCAAGACCGATGTGCCAGGTGTCCTCCAGTTATTCGCTGTTGTTATCTTGTCGTGCTTGCTGGCCTATGCATTTGTCCCATGCATCATCACCTTCTCCTTTTTCCTTCTACTTCCTTTCTTTTTTTGCAAGTGCTGCATTTTTCCCTTCTCCATTAATGTTCATCTTTTCCCTACAAATATTAGGCCATTCCTGCACCCTCCCTGTCAAATTTCATCTTATTTGGACTTGGTTTAGTTGGGGTAAAAAATGCCTCAAGTTTGAATCTAATTCAAACTTGGAATATTTTTCTTCCTCTAAAAATGTCCAAACCATTTTTAAAATTATGTGATTTAATCTAGGGGCACGGGGATATTTTCAAATCTCTCACACCCCTCTCCAATCCCCCTGTGCTTTTTGCTCCTTATTTATGTTTGAGGAAGGAGAGCAGCAGTAGCAGCAGCCCAGCAGCAGTGCGGCCCAGCCGAGCCACAACCCAGCCCGCCAACCACCTCGCCCTCTGGTAATTCCACCTCCACGCAGCACATTTTCACCCTGGGCCCGCCTGTCAACCTCTCTCCCCTCACTTTTTCTTCCTCCTCCAGCCTCCTTTCCTCCTCACAGTAAAAGGAGAGGCAGCACGTACTAGGCCACCATGGCCACCACGGCGCTCGTGCCCCCTCCTATAAATCCCCAGCGCATCCCCTAGTGTTTCCTCGCCTCCCTCCTTTTCCTCCTCCGCGCCGCCAGCAGGTAAGGCCCCTCCTCCGCGCCCGCACGCCATCGCCCTTCGCCATGGCCGAGGCGAGCCGAAGCTCGTCTCCGGAGTAGCTTACCCCGCCGGTGCCCCTCCTTCCTCTCGGGCCTTCGAGTCGCCGCCGCGACCCCATTCCGTTGCGATCCAAGGCCGGAGCCACCAAGTTCCTCGACGTCATCTTCGTCATCTTCCTCTACTTCACGGTGACGAGCGCCTCCATCGAGCAGCGCATCCTCCCGCCGCCTCCAACCTCCGTCGACCTCGTACGACTCCAGCAGCACCCCCATGGTGAAGCTCCGATCCTCTCCATCTCCTTCTCTGGTCTCGGTTGTCCGCATAGCCATCGTTTCGCGCGTCCCCGGTTTCGGCCGCCATGGCCGTGACCTTGAGCTCGAGCTCGTGCATGTTGCTACACAGCACATCTGTCCGCCCTCACACTGCCGCTATTGCACCCCATGTATAGCGCACCCGACCCGTGCCTCACACGCACCCCTCATCTTGCGCCCTTGGGTCGTTGCCTCCTGCCTGGCCGCACTTCGCCGCCATGGCCTCAAGCTTCTGCCTGCGCATACCCGCACATGCATCCATGCCTGCGCGCACCCCACCGAAGCCTCCCTAGCAGGATTCCGCACCCCTGCTGCATCTCTGCATCTACCAAGGTCGCTGCCTTGCTCGTCACCATCGACGCCGGCGAGCAGCGCGTGTTCTTGGAAATCAAGGCTTGGTCCTCGATTTCGTTCATATAGTGTAGCGCCTCGATTTTAGACAAACGCACATCCTCAGTGCAGTGGCTAGCGCCTCTTGCCTCCATCCTGTTGGTCAAGGGATCAAATCCCCGCGGTTGCACCTCTTCTCTGTTTTAATCGAGCACACACACACTCTTTCGTTTCGGGCCATATCCATCTTGGGCCTTGCACAGTGAGCTGCTTCTAGCATGTGTATGTTTTATTTCTCTGCTCTCTGTGATTTAACATTATTCCTATGAATTGCATAATTACAGAAAAATTCCATTTTCTTGCATTGCTCGTATTTAAATAACCATGCATCGGGATTAATTATACTGTATATGTAATATGCTTAGAATTTCATCTAGTTTCATAATATGCCACTTTCAACCATGTTTGAATGTTAAACTTGTTGTTTGTGTAATTTTGCATAAATGTCATGTTAAAATGCTTTATTTCATAACTATTTAACCGTAGCTCCAAATCTAATAAACTTTATATGTAAATGGGGTAGAAAAATGTCTAGTTTAACATGGTGGCATCACTCTGCATGTTTAACAACTATAAAATTTGGTTTAGGGCAGAACAGTACCAAACCTAATATATGCATATGAGGATTTTCCGGAATTGTTATTCGTTGTCTCCGGCATCATTTAAACTTGACTAGATAGGTAGTTTTCTTTTGCTTCACCCTCTTGCCATGTTTAACAACATTTAATATTTTTTTGGTACATAAACAAGATCGAACTAAATAAGTCACGTGGTGTTTCATCAATATGCAACGGAGTTGCATATTGAGCTCCACTTAATTTGAGGGTTGCTCGTGCACTTTGCCATGCCATGCTTCATTAAACCGGACATGCATCGTACTTGATTGTGCATCATACCATGATTATGTGATGGTTGTTTACCATGTTGTTTGCTTCTTTCCGGTGTTGCTTCTTTGGGTTAGTTCCGTTAACGTCGTGCTGTGAGGATTTGTTCGACTACGTCCGTTTGTCTTCTTCATGGACTCGCTCTTCTTCCTTGCGGGATTTCAGGCAAGATGACCATACCCTCGAAATAACTTCTATCTTTGCTTGCTAGTTGCTCGCTCTTTTGCTATGCCTATGTTGTGATACCTACCACTTGCTTATCATGCCTCCTATATTGTTGAACCAAGCCTCTAACCCACCTTGTCCTAGCAAACCGTTGTTTGGCTATGTAACCGCTTTGCTCAGCCCCTCTTATAGCGTTGTAGTTGCAGGTGAAGATTGAAGTTTGTTCCTTGTTGGAACATGGAGATGTTGTTTCTTGTTGGAACATGTTTACTTGTTGGGATATCACAATATCTCTTATCTAATTCATGCATCTATATACTTGGTAAAGGGTGGAAGGCTCGGCCTTATGCTTTGTGTTTTGTTCCACTCTTGCCGCCCTAGTTTCCGTCATCTCGGTGTTATGTTCCCGGATTTTGCGTCCCTTACGCGGTTGGGTTATAATGGGAACCCCTTGACAGTTCGCCTTGAATAAAACTCCTCCAGCAATACCCAACATTGGTTTAACCATTCGCCACCTAGCCTTTTCTTTCCCTTGGGTAGGCCTGCCCAAGGGTCATCAATATTTTAACCCACCCGGGCCAGTGCACCTCTGAGTGTTGGTCCAAACTAGAGCCCCTTGCAGCGCCACCTCGGGGAAACTCGAGGGCTGGTTTTAGTTGTACGGACTGCTCATCTGAGTGTGCCCTGAGAACGAGATATGTGCAGCTCCTATCGGGATTTGTCGGCACATTCGGGCGGTGTTGCTGGACTTGTTTTACCATTGTCGACGATGTCTTGTAACCTGGATGCCAAGCCTGATCGGATTGTCTTGGGAGAAGGAATATCCTTCGTTCACCGTGAGAGCTTGTGATGGGCTAAGTTGGGACACCCCTCCAGGGATTCGAACTTTCGAAAGACGTGCCCACAGTTATGGGCAGATGGGAATTTGTTAATGTCCGGTTGTAGAAAACCTGAAGTTGACCTTAATTAAAATACATCAACCGCGTGTGTAACCGTGATGGTCTCTTCTCGGCAGAGTCCGGGAAGTGAACACGATGTTGGAGTTATGCTTGATGTAGGTTGTTCTAGGATCACTTCTTGATCATACTTTTATCGACCGTGCTTTGCCTTCTCTTCTCGCTCTCATTTGTGTATGTTAGCCACCATATATGCTAGTCTCTTGTTGCAGCTCCAACTCATACCTTTTACCTTACCCATAAGCTTAAATAGTCTTGATCACGAGGGTGTGAGATTGTTGAGTCCCCGTGACTCACAGATACTTCCAAAACCAGCTTGCAGGTGCCGTTGAACTGTGCAGATGACGCAACCAAGCTCAAGGAAGATCTTGTCCTTTGTGTTGTTTCGTTCCAGTTGATCAGTAGTGGAGCCAAGTTGGGGTCGATCGAGGATCTGTGTAGCATTTGGGGTAGTCTTCTTTCATTTTGGTTCCATAGCCGGACCTTGATTGTATCTGGTTGATGTAATGCTTTATTCATGTAATTGTGTGAAGTGGCGATTGTAAGCCAACTATGTATCTCTTCCCCTTATGTATTACATGGGTTGTTTGCGAAGATTACCTCACTTGCGACATTGCTTTCAATGCGGTTATGCCTCTAAGTCGTGCTTCGACACGTGGGATATATAGCCGCATCAAGGGCGTCACAGAATCGTTGGGCCATTTCTACGAACTGGGACGGCGAGGGGAGAGGGAGTGTAACACCCCGAATATGATTTACCTAATATGTAATCCAACTCTTGCCATTTCCGGCACTAAGTTGTTTTATTTCCTCTGGTTCGGGTTTTTGTCTCCATGTGTTGTTATCATTGTCATGCATCTCATATCATGTCATCATGTGCATTGCATTTGCATACATGTTCGTCTCATGCATTCGAGCTTTTTCCCCGTTGTCCGTTTTGCATTCCGGCGCTCCGTTCTCCTCCGGTGGTCATTTCTACCTTTCTTTCGTGTGTGGGGATTAAACATTTCCGGATTGGACCGAGACTTGCCAAGCGGCCTTGGTTTACTACCGCTAGACCGCCTGTCAAGTTTCGTACCATTTGGACTTCGTTTGATGCTCCAACGGTTAACCGAGGGACCGAGAAGGCCTCGTGTGTGTTGCAGCCCAACACCCCTCCAATTTGGCCCAAAACCCACCAAAACCCTCTCCATTACCTAGAGCGTTCGATCACGATCCCGTGGCAGAAAACCGCACCTCATTTGGACACTCCTAACTCCTCCTATGCCTATAAATACCACCCCCTCCGAAATCCACATTTCTTCTTCCCCCCGAAACCCTAGAAACCAGATCCGCCGCGAACCGGACGTGTCCGGCCCGCGCCGGACAGTGTCTGCTCCGCCCGGTCCAACCGGGGCTTGCCACGTGGGCAGTGCGCCCACATCGCCGGCCTCCTCCCACCAAAGCCCGCCCGGGCCCAGGCGAGGCCCCCGCGGCCCATATCCGCGGCGCCGCCCCACCGCCGCCTTCTTTCGCTCCGGCGGCCGAGCCGGCCAGCCCCGCCGCCTCTGCTCCACGCCGGCGAGCTCGCCACCCGGCCGGCCCCGGCGACCTCCGCCGCCCCGCCGCGGCTCCTCGACGCCGGCGACCCGGCCGCGCCTCGCCTCCTCGTCGTCTAGCGGCCCCGCCGCCCTCCGCCGACCTCCTCTTCGACCTCCGGCCGCGGTTTCAGCGACGTTGAACATCGGGAGGCGCGCCAGCTAAAGTGCCGGCCGATCCGATTTGGAAACCCTAGATCTCCCTCGGTTGACTTTACCCACTCCTCTCCGTATTTTTTGTGCAACTTCATCGTGCCATAACTTTGCATCCGTAGATCCGTTTTGGGCATATAGCATATCAAAATGTTCGTCTCAGAGAGCACATCATTTCGTCTCATTGCATCATTTTCATTTGATCTCATCTTGATGCCCGAAATGCTGTTGAAAGAGTGCTATTTGAGTTAATTGTCAGATCTGCTGCTCCAAATAGCTATTTGGTATTTTTGCCATGATTATTGTGTGCATGATATGCCCCTGAGCTCTACATGAGTTTTGTTATATGTTTTGCCATCTTTCCAGAGATGCTATCCATGTATTTTTGTGATGTGTGTGGTGACTAGCACAAGCTTGCAAAGTGGTGCATTCGTTAATGCTGATTTCAGGGACTTAGCAATTCCACTAAGTCCTTGGACTGTTTTTATCAATATGCCATATGTTCATGTTGTTTCCTATTGATCCGTGCCTCTTTTGAGGATGATCAGTAAGGATGTTTTGTTAATCTTTTAGTGCTCTATCCATCCATGTCTTTTTTTGCAATTATGGAGCACCCTAGTTTGAGTCAATCGAGCTCTACTTTTTCTATTTCGTGAATCTGGGCAGATTGTCTACTTGTTAGCGATTTTGCCGAGGATGTTGTAGTTGATCCGTGCATGCTATGTTGTCGTTCTTGCCATGTATAGCTTGTATAATGTGTATTCTTGATGGGTGTATGCTTAGATTGTCATGGCATGCTCTGTAGTGAGTGCATCGAGCTCGTAAACATGCCTACTTGATATCAGTTTTGCATGCTCCAGTTTTTTCACTAAGTCTGAGAGTCTGATTATGTTTTTGCCATGTTCACATGCTTGCAATTGTATTTTCGGATCCCTTTTGGCTCAAGGTCACTAAGGGACTTTTGTTAAGCTCTTTGAGTAGCTCCATGCCATGCCTTACTTTGCCATGTTAAGTTCCTGTAGCATGTAGTTTTCGTGCTCCAAAGTGTGCTACCTGATCTGAAATTCCAGAATAGTGTTACTTTCACTAAGTCTGAAATCTGTTTACCAATTGCACTTTTGCCATGCTTGTTTGAACCTATTAATGGATGAATTGGACGTAGCTCAGTGTTCATCTTTTGTTAAGCATCATGAATGGATCCCTGCCATGTATTTTGTTGTCATGTTTGAGTGCTGTAGCATGTTTGTCTTGTCGCATTTAGATGGCTACTTGCTATTTATCGCAGACCGTTGCCATATTTGAATTGCTTGCCATTTCCAAAACCGTGCATCCGATTCCGGTGTTCTTTATATCGATTTCAACCGAAATCACCTCACCTTTCCAGTAGCACTCTTGGATTTCCATGTTAGGTCAGGTTCTTTCATCCCTTGTCAAATCTTGCATGTGCATCACATATCGCATCCCGCATAGCATACCATGTTTGCATCCTGTTGTTTGAGCTTTGCACGTGGTTGATTGTGTTCTTGTTGCTTGTTTGTCTTGTTTGGGTAGAGCCGGGAGACGAGTTCGCTAACGAGGAGCCTGTTGAGTTTGTTTTCGAGAATCCAGTCAACTCTGACAACTTTGCAGGCAAGATGATCATACCCTCGAAATCACTTCTATCTTTGCTTTGCTAGATGCTCGCTCTTTTGCTATGCCTATGCTATGATGCCTACCACTTGCTTATCATGCCTCCCAAATTGCCATGTCAAACCTCTAACCCACCATGTCCTAGCAAACCGTTGATTGGCTATGTTACCACTTTGCTCAGCCCCTCTTATAGCGTTGCTAGTTGCAGGTGAAGATTGGAGACCGTTCCTTGTTGGAACATTATTTACTTGTTGGGATATCATTATATTAACTTGTTATCTTAATGCATCTATATACTTGGTAAAGGGTGGAAGGCTCGGCCTCTCTTCTAGTGTTTTGTTCCACTCTTGCCGCCCTAGTTTCCGTCATATTGGTGTTATGTTCCCGGATTTTGCGTTCCTTACGCGGTTGGGTAATAATGGGAACCCCTTGATAGTTCGCCTTGAATAAAAATCTTCCAGCAATGCCCAACCTTGGTTTTACCATTTGCCACCTAGCCTCTTTTCCCTTGGGTTTCCGGAGCCCGAGGGTCATCTTATTTAAACCCCCCCGGGCCAGTGCTCCTCTGAGTGTTGGTCCAAACTAGAGTCCTATGCATCGCCCCCTTGGGGAAACTCGAGGTTTGGTTTTAGTTGTATGGAGCACTCATCTGAGTGTGCCCTGAGAACGAGATATGTGCAGCTCCTATCGGGATTTTTCGGCACATTCGGGCGGTGTTGCTGGATTTGTTTTAACTTGTCGAAGTGTCTTGTACAACTGGGATACCGAGTCTGATCGGAATGTCTCGGGAGAAGGTATATCCTTCGTTGACCGTGAGAGCTTGTCATGGGCTAAGTTGGGACTCCCCTGCAGGGATTTGAACTTTCGAAAGCCGTGCCCGCGGTTATGGGCAGATGGGAATTTGTTAATGTCCGGCTATAGATAACTTGAACCTTAAATTAATTAAAATGAATCGACTGTGTGTGTTACTGTGATGGTCTCTTCTCGGCGGAGTCCGGGAAGTGAACACGGTGTTGGAGTAATGCTTGCTGCAGGTTGTTCTCTAGTTATTCGTTCGTGCTTTGCCTTCTCTCCTCGCTCTCTTTTGTGAACAGGTTAGCCACCATATATGCTAGTCGCTTGCTGCAGCTCCATATATTACCTTGCCTTACCTATAAGCTTAAATAGTCTTGATCGCGAGGGTGCGAGATTGCTGAGTCCCTGTGGCTCACAGATTACTTCCAAACCAGATGCAGGGCCTGATGACTCCATTCCAGATGATGCGCTTGAGCTCAAGTGGGAGTTCGACGAGGACTCACGCCGTTACTATGTGTCTTTCCCTGATGATCAGTAGTGGTGCCCAGTTGGGGTGATCGGGACCGTGTCGCATGTTGGGTTGATCTTTTATTTTGGCACCGTAGTCGGGCCATGAGTGATTGGATGATGTAATGCTATTTATGTACTTTGTTTGACGTGGCGAGTGTAAGCCCACTATGTACCTTCCCCTTTTTTATCTATATTACATGGGATGTTGTGAAGATTGCCTTACTTGCGACATTGCTTTCAATGCGGTTATGCCTCTAAGTCGTGCTTCGACACGTAGGAGATATAGCCGCATCGAGGGCGTTACAAGTTGGTAATCAGAGCCTTCCCCGACCTTAGGAGCCCCCACTGCTTGATCGTTTTTAGCAGTCGTTGTTGAGTCTAGAAAAATGTTTTGAGTCATTTAGGAATTATATATCGGAGAGTTTAGGAATTCTTTTTACTCCCCAGTCCCTTCATCGCTCTGGTAAGGCATCCTGACGTAGAGTTTTGACTCTTCTCTTCTCAAATTTCACCAAAAAAAATTTTTTAGGATCACACGGGTATCTTGGAATCGTTCCGATGGATTTGTGACGAGAACATTGTTCTTGGTGCCTCCTGTCATTTAGGGGCTGTGGCAGTGTCCCGGGGAGTTGAGCTCCGAGGTGTTGTTGTCACAATTTTATTTGCAGTTCTGGAATACCCGAGTTTAGTACGCCGACATCGAAAATCTCTTTTATGCAGTTGTTGGTGAGATAACCTCGACGCCACCCAGTACTGGGGCGGGAGTTCGGGAGTATTGCCATAACTTGTATAACGGATGCTTTTCGAAGGTTGAGGTAGATGGTTTCCGAAGTTTTTCTCGGTTATGTGTTGAAGGATGGATACAGCTGGATGTAGGGATTGCTAGATTTGGGTGAGATATTATGCTTCCCTTGTATCCCCAACACCTGATTCATAACCGGAAAGGTTCGGGAGTTTCATAGGTGGGAATTCTTGTAGCTCTAGTTCTTCCACGGATATTTGGTTTGAGATTGGGATTTCTTACCGAGTATTCATTCTTGATCCGTACCTTGTTGATTTATTCCTCTACCTAAATTCTAAGTGGCTTCTCAATTTATGGATATGTGACCATTTCAAGTGGAATGCATTCGTTCTTATGTTCGGATGTGAAGACTATATGTTGCAATTTCATCCCGCTTGATTCAGCTTCAATTTTATCTGTCGATATGCTAACGGATGTCACCCTCTTCAGGATGGCTCCCGCTAAGAGCAGCAATCAGAATCAGAATCAGGATCCGCCACCACCTCCCCCTCCTCTGGAGGCATGGCAAGCTGTGATGGCCGCTACCAATGCAAACACGCAGTTGATCATGCAAATTCTTCAAGAGCGCAATCAAGCGAACCAAGCGAACCAGGGCAACCAAGGCAACAATCAGAATCACTTTGCTACACTCAACCAGTTCCTGGCTAACCAGCCAAAGACCTTCAGCAATTGTGTTGAGGCAACTGATGCTGACGATTGGCTCGTGGACTTGTGCAAGCATTTCGAGTGCAGTAACGTCAGGCCTGAGGACTTTGTCAAGTTCGCTTCCTTCCAACTCAAAGACCAAGGTGCAGATTGGTTCCAGCAGTACAAAGATTCCAGAGGAGGCCGTGTGATTACCTGGGATGAATTCCGTCAAGACTTCAAAGCTCATCATATTCCTCAGAGCATGGTTGAAAGCAAGCGTGAGGAATTCCGCAACCTGGAGCAAGGCTCTATGTCTGTCTATGACTACAACAAGTTGTTTCAGCAGCTCACCCGCTTTGCTAAGCAGGACGTCCCTGACAAGAAGAGCATGATATACCAGTTCAGGGGTGGTCTCAGAGAAGAAATCGAGCTAGCTCTTGTTCTCTTTGAGCCCTTGAGGTACGATGAGTTCTACAACATGGCATTGAAGCAAGAGGCTGCTCAACTGAAGTGCGATGCCTCCAAGAAGCGAGTCAGAGATGCTACTCCTTCTTCCTCTACTCAAGTGGCCAAGCAGCAGAAGTATTGGCTTCCTCCTCCTCCGTTTCGTCAGCCGTATCAGCAGAAGAGAAAAGGTGGCAATGGATCTTTCCACCCACCCAACCCTGGCTTTCAGAACAAGACTTCGTCTCAAGCTCCAAGATCGAGTGCTCCGTATCACCGTCCGCTTTCAGAGGTCATGTGCAACAAGTGCCAACAGAAGGGTCACTATGCCAACAAATGCTTCAGTCAGAGGCACCTCCCTCCTCCTCCTCCTGTGAGATCGACAAGTACAGCTGTGGTCAAGCATAACCCCAAGTACACCAAGGCAACATGGTGAATGCAGCTCAGGCAGAGGACTCGTCAGATGTCATCATGGGTAACCTTCCTGTTAACGATGTTCCTGCAAGAGTTCTTTTTGACACTGGTGCATCGCATTGTTTCATTTCCAAACCGTTTGCATCAAAGTATGAGTGTGATTATCAGTATCTGCAAAGTTCCTTGCAAATCGTGTCACCGGGCAAGCAAATGACAGCTAATACCTGCACCCCGGATGTTACTATCACGTTGGGCGACTACAAATTTCTAGCTTCTCCTATTGTTCTGGGCGACTCGGATATTGATCTTATTCTCGGAATGGATTGGCTTTCTAAGCACAAGGCGCATCTTGATTGTGCAGCCAGGCAGATTCAATTGACTCATTCGTCTGAGGATGTTATTGTCTTTGCCGCTCAGGATAATACCATCCGTCTGTTTTCTCTCAATGAGAAGGGTGAACTGGATGCTATCTCGCAAATTCCAGTCGTTTGCGAATATCAAGACGTCTTTCCAGAAGAGCTTCCAGGAATCCCTCCGCATCGACCAGTTGAATTCGTCATCGATCTTGAGCCTGGCACGGAACCAGTGTGCAAGCGTCCTTACAAGCTCGGACCTGAAGAGTTGAAGGAGCTGAAGAAGCAACTCGATATTCAAGAACGAATGGGTCTCATCCGACCTAGTTCTTCTCCGTGGGGTTGTGGTGTTCTTTTTGTGAAGAAGAAGAAGGATGGAACGGACCGACTTTGTGTTGACTACCGTCCATTGAACAAGAAGACTATCAAGAACAAGTACCCACTTCCCAACATCAACGAGCTGTTCGAACAACTCAAAGGTGCCCAAGTATTCTCCAAGCTTGATCTCCGTATGGGTTATCATCAGATTCAAATCCGTGAGCAAGATATTCCCAAGACGGCTTTCAGGACAAGCTATGGTTCATATGAATACACTGTCATGTCTTTTGGTCTCGTCAACGCTCCTCCGACTTTCTCTCGCATGATGAACTTCATCTTCAACGCCTACACAAACGACTTTGTTTTGGTCTATCTCGACGACATTCTGGTTTTCTCGAAGAACAAGGAAGATCATGCCAAGCACTTACGTTTGGTTCTTGATAAGCTGAGGGAACACCAATTCTACGTCAAGTTCTCCAAGTTCTCCAAGTGTGAATCAGAGACCAGTCCACCTCACTCCCTCTTCGCCACTCTGGCCCAAATCGTCGAGACTCGGCGCGTTCGGCAAGCGAGATCGCAACTGATGGCCATGGATCCATCGATTGAAGCCTTTCTCGATCGCCTCAACAACACCGTGAAGGCCCAGAACAAGGTCTTCGCCGAGATCCAGGCGTCCATAGCCAAGATCGACGAGCTCGTCAATTGGCGGCTCTATCTAGAGAAATGCGTCGCTGACCTAGGCGACGCGGTGGCAGCTCTCCAGCTCGCCCAACCAACAAAGGAAGTCGAGGGCAACCGGGCGCCACCACCAGCGTACAATCCACCAGCGACGACCGGCACCCACATCAGGACCGGTACCGGCGCAGTCGACGCTCCTCAAGGGCCCACAGGCCACGGCGTCTTCAACCTACCACGGGGGCCCCTGGCGGCGTCGTTCCAAACGCCGCCCCCGCCCCCGGCACCTGGTCAGTTCGATGCTCTGGCGACCCCATCTTTTTCCTTATCCCCATTTGCGCATGCAAGTCAAATGCTCTCGGGGTTGGGTCAAACCCATCCCTCGATCTCGTTTCTGCAGTTCACAGGAGATAATCCCAATCTCTGGAAAACACTTTGTGAGCAATATTTTCAGATGTTTGGTATTGTGCAATCATTTTGGGTTCCCATGGCCGCTCTGAATTTTTCAAGGGCGGCATCTGTGTGGCTGCAGTCCATTCAGAAAAGGCTGGGGGATTACGATTGGGATTCCTTCACTACATTACTCTGTACGCGTTTTGGGCGTGATCGGCATCAGACGCTGATCAGACAGTTCTATACTGTCCGCCAAACGTCATCCATAGCGCAATATATAGAGCAGTTCGAGTTAATTATCAATCATTTATCATCATATTCTGATTCGATTCACCCATTTTACTTTTTGACTCGATTTGTCGAGGGCCTGCGGAGGGATATCCGAGCGGTGGTGCTGGTCCAGCGCCCACCTGACTTGGATACAGCTTGCGCGCTGGCCCTACTTCAGGAGGAAGTGGCCGACGGCGTGTTTGGCAGCTTGCCATGACCACCCGAGCCAGCCCCGCGCGCGGGCACGCCACTGCCTTTGCCTCCACCACTGACAAGGGTTGCTCCGGCGGCGCCAGCGACAGACCGCCGCGGCACTGATGCAGCACGAGCGGATACAACCAAGATAAAAGCGCTACGGGACTATCGTCGTGCCCGTGGGCTATGTCTCAAGTGCGGTGAGCGGTGGGGACACGATCATGTCTGCCCCACAACCGTCCAGCTACACGTCGTCGAAGAGATGCTCGAACTTTTCGGCGTCGAGACCAACTCCGACACCGAAAAGATGTGCAACAAGTGCATGCCATTTCGCGACCAGCCCTGGATGGTTGTGTGTCCCCAAAGGCATTCCAGCTGCTGGCTACTATGCAAGATCAGGAAGTGCTCATACTTGTGGATAGCGGCAGTTCAACATCATTCATCAACCAGGAGCTGGCGGGACGCTTATCGGGAGTACAAGAGCTGCGATGACCTTGCAAAGTGAAAGTGGCTGACGGGGGTGAACTTACTTGCTCTGCATCCATCCCTGGTTGTCGCTGGTCATCTCAAGGGTTGGATTTTGTGACTGATATGAAGGTCCTACCTCTGGGAGTGTATGATGCCATTCTGGGTACGGACTGGCTTGAGCAGCACAGCCCGATGACTGTGGATTGGAGAAACAAGCACTTGCGCATTCCGACAGTGCTAGGCACAGCTAGTTTATTTGGGCATGAGGCACAGTCATCGCAATGCCATGTGATCAACAGCGCGTAGCTGCAACAACTGCACCGTTAGGGAGCCTTACTTCATTTGTGTTTGCTCTATCCCATCAACGAGAAGCGAGCAACTCAAGTGCAAGAACCACCGGAACTGCAAACACCGCTGTCAGAGTTTGAAGATGTGTTTGGCGAACCCAAAGGCCTACCCCCGCGACGGGCCTGCGATCATACCATTCCTCTCATGCCGGGGGCGCAACCCGTCAACATCAGGCCTTACCATCACAAGCCGGAACACAAGTCGGAGATAGAGCGTCAGGTGCAGGAGTTGCTGCAGTCTGGGGTGATTCAGCGCAGCCACAGTACCTTTTCCTCGCCGGTTATTTTGGTTAAGAAGAAAGATGGGACCTGGCGGTTGTGCGTCGATTACAGACATCTTAATGCCATGACCCACGTCAGCAAATTCCCAGTACCAATCATCGAAGAGCTGCTCGATGAGTTACATGGCGCGGTCTGGTTCTCCAAGTTGGACTTAAGAGCGGGTTATCATCAAATCCGTTTAGCCGAAGGGGAGGAATTCAAAACGGCCTTCCAGACGCACTCAGGACACTATGAATACAAAGTGCTGTCGTTTGGCCTAGCAGGCGGCCTGGGCACCTTCAATGGCGCCATAACTGAAACAATGCACCCTCTTCTGCGACATTGCGTCTTGCTCTTCTTCGACGACATTTTGGTGTTTAGCAAGACCTGGGAAGACCATTTGGCACATTTAAGGCAAGTCCTTGAGCTCCTGCGTCGAGATCAGTGGAAAGTAAAGAGATCCAAGTGTGAGTTTGGCCAGCAGCAACTATCATACTTGGGGCATGTCGTCAGCGGCCAAGGAGTGGCTACGGACCCAACAAAAAGCAGAGCAGTTGAGGCATGGCCGACTCCGGGCGATGCAAAAGATGTACGCTGATTCCTGGGACTTGCCGGGTACTATCGCAGATTTGTCCGCGGGTTTGGGATTATTGCGCGGCCTCTTTTCAATCTCTTGAAGAAAGGCGCCCCCTTCGTCTGGAAAGCTAACACCAACCAGGTGTTCGAGCTGCTCAAACAACAACTCCTGACAGCCCCAGTCTTGGCGATGCCAGATTTCAGCAAAACCTTTACTATCGAAACAGATGCATGTGACAAGGGAATAGGGGCAGTCTTGCAACAAGAGGGGCACCCGATCGCTTTCATGAGCAAGAGCCTGAGCCCTCGCTACCAAGGACTCTCAACTTACGAGAAAGAGTACTTGGCCATTATGGTAGCGATCGACCAATGGCGACCATACTGCAACATAACGAGTTCGTTATCTTCACCGACCAGAAGAGTCTAGTTCATCTCGAAGAGCAACGCCTGACAACTCCCTGGCAGCAGCGGGCTTTCACCAAGTTTTTGGGTCTCAGATACACCATTAAGTATAAAAAAGGGTCCGAGAACACAGCAACAGACGCTCTGTCCAGATCGCAGCCTACTGAACTTCTGTTTGACATCTCCACTTGTCAACCCAATTGGCTGAAGGACGTGCTGGCAAGTTACAACTACAACCCGCAGGCTCAAAAACTGCTGCAGCAACTGGCTCTCAGTGAGGACCCCAAAAAGAGATTCACACTTCAGAAGGGAATCTTATATTTCAGGGGCAGGATTTGGCTAGGAGGTTCCACTGAATTGCAACAGCAGATCATGTCAGCTTTCCATGATAGTCCGATGGGGGGGCACAGTGGTTTCCCGGCGACGTTTCATCGCATCCGTCGTCTCTTCGCATGGCCGAAGATGAAAGTGCACATACTTCAGTACGTACGTTGTTGCTCAACCTGTCAGCAGGCCAAGCCGGACCGCGCAGCGTCACCTGGACTGCTAGAACCCCTGCCAATACCACAACAACCATGGGATATGATTACAATGGATTTTGTCGATGGCGTACCACAAACTGGGAAATTCAACTGTCTGTGGGTGATAGTGGACAAAAGGACCAAATTCGCCCACTTCTTGCCGTTGGCGCACCCTTACACAACAGCAAAGGTAGCACTCCTATACATGTCAAGTGTCTACCGCATCCACGGATTCCCAAGCTCCATCGTCTCGGATCGAGACCCGGTATTTACCAGCAACTTTTGGCGCGAGCTCTTCAAGTACGCCGGCACAGAATTGAGAATGAGCTCAGCTAATCATCCGCAGACAGATGGCCAAACGGAACGGGTGAACCAATGTGTCGAAACCTACCTACGTTGCTTTGTCCACGCCTGTCCAAGCCGCTGGAGTCATTGGGTACCTTTGGCTCAATTTTGGTACAATTCATCTCACCATTCCAGCATCGGTATGTCTCCATTCAAGGCGATGTTCGGTTATGAACCAAGGCAATGGGGTTTAGCCTCTCCGAACGACTGTACTGTGCCTTCACTTCAATAGTGGCTGGAAGAACGGGCAGTGATACAGGATTTGCTACAGCAGCATCTCCACCGTGCGCAGCAGTACATGAAGACCCAAGCGCACAAACGGAGGTCGCCGCGTGTCTTCCAAGTGGGGGACCCAGTTTATGTCAAGCTGCAGCCGTATATTCAGACGTCGGTCGCGAGGCGAGCCAACCACAAACTCTCGTTCAAGTACTATGGGCCATTCATGGTGATAGCCAAAGTTAATGATGCTGCTTACAAACTGGAGCTGCCAGCACAATCGCAAGTGCATCCGGTGTTCCACGTCTCGCAACTCCGTCAATGCCTAAGGCTGGGTACGCAAGTTTCCACTGAACTTCCCCAACCTACTAACATTCTAGTCGTACCTATGGCAGTCCTGCAACAGCAATGGCGTCGAAAGAATGGGGCCTTGGTGGAGCAAGTGTTGATTCGTTGGTCAGATCAAGCAGCCCTTGCAGACACTTGGGAGGACAAGGTGGCGCTTCAAGCCCGTTTCCCTGGAGCAGAGGCTTGGGGGCAAGCCTCATCCCAAGGAGGAGGGGATGTCAGCGCCCCCTTCGCCACAGGATACACCAACAGGCGGGACCCGGAGACCAGCGGCTCGCGGAGCTCGCCAGCTGCCCAAGTACCACCACGGACCCGACGGACCAACCCATGCAACACTGGGCCGGAGTGGACCCAATGAAGCCCAAGGGCGACGACGGCTACTTAAGCGACCACCACCGACTGGCCACCCATCCAGTGGATTAGGCAAGGCACGGCGGCTACCGATCCCCAACCCCTCCTCAAGAACCCTAGCTGCGATTTCCCCCAATTCGTGTAATCTCTGTAATCGAGTGAATCGGTGAACCTCTTCCTTGCTATACCACCGATCCCTACTCTTACATGTCCTACGCCGACACTGTCGCCCCCTCAGCCACCACACTGGTCTCCACTGCGTTGGTGCCTCACAGCGAACCCAGCGACCCCAACGACTCCAACGGCTTCATCAACCTTACGCCGTGAGTTTCCCTGATCGATCATTCTCTCTTTGGAAAGCTTCTCTTAATTTAGGGCTCCTTTGATTCAAAGGAATTGCATAGTATTTTTGGAGGATTTGAACCCTTAGGAATTTTTCCTGTGATGCTTGTTTGATTCGTAGGATTGGCATCCTTAGAAATTTTTCTATAGGATCCATTTGTACTACATTACCGAAAAAGGCTTTCGCCCCGCTTTATAAATAAAGAAAACCACCAAGAGCACATACAAGACGAGTCCAACACACACACACAAGACACACAACAAAGGTCCAAAGGTACTGCTGAGGGCACAGCTCAACAAGCCCAAAAACACAACACAACGTAAAAGACAGCTCAGCCAGGACCAAGGCCGAAGCCAAAGCTGGAAGCAACACACGCCTAATCAGGTTCAGGAGGAGGCGGTGGAGGGGGCGGCGATAGACGGACGGCCATGGAGCGGAGGTCGGCGATGAAGGCGGAGATGGCGTCCCGGTCCCGAGGGCGGCTAAGTGGCCGCCAGAGCTGCAAGTAACCAGACAGTTTGTAGAGGGCGTCAGTAGAGCGACGGAGAGGGGAGCGCTGAATCACAAGTTTATTGCGAATTGTCCAAAGGGTCAGCACCCGAATCTCAAGCCACCTAATGTGGCGAGATGGAAGCGGGGAAGCCTGTAGTTCGGCAAAGAGGTCGGGGAAGTTGGAGTGGCACCAATTCCCGCCAATTTCCTCCCTAAAGCAGCTCCAGACAAACTGCACAGACACACAGGAGAAGAAAATGTGGTTCGAGTCTTCAGGGGAATCGCAGAGGGGGCAGAGGCCCGAGCCAGGGCCATTGCGCTTGCGGACCTCAACACCCGACGGAAGCCGACCGCGGATCCACTGCCACATGAAGATCCAGATTTTAAGGGGTAGTCTAATGGACCAAACTGCCTGGAGGGGGGAGGGGTAGAGGAGGGGGCGATAGCCGCATAGAGGGACTTGGTGGAGAATTGGCCCGAAGGCTTAAGGTGCCACTGAACCTCATCCGGGCCAACATCGACAGTCGGCTCATGGAGCGCAATACAATCAAGTAGCTCATGCCAGGCAGCCACTTCTGGAGGCCCAAATGGCCTCCGGAACGCAACGCGCCCTAAGTCAATAAGGGCTTGCTGAACTGAGATTGTAGGGGCGACAGCGATGGAGAAGAGGTCAGGGAAGCGGGCAGCGAAAGGCGCGTCCCCAGCCCAGCGGTCAAACCAGAACAGGGTCACGGCTCCGGAACCAACCGATATGGAAGTCCCAATGCGGAGGACGGGAAGCAGCTGGATGACCAACTGCCAGAACTGGGACCCGCCCGATCGCTGGCAGAAGGCCAAGGGTTGACCACGCAGGTATTTGTTCCGAATGATGTCTAGCCATAGGCCGCCATGGCCCTGAGTGATGCGCCAGAGCCAGCGGGAGAGGAGGGCAATGTTCATGCGCTTAGAGCACATGATGCCAAGGCCTCCCTGGTCCCGAGGCTTGCAGATGTCGGGCCAACTAACCATATGATACTTCTTCCTGTTATTGTCTCCCGCCCAATAGAAGCGAGATTGAATTTTAGCAATCTCGTGATGGAGAGTCTCGTGGAGACTGTAGAAGCTCATAAGGAATATGAGGAGACTAGAAAGCGAGGAGTTGATGAGGATTGTCCGGGCCGCCTTCGAGAGCCATCGACCTTGCCACGGCTCCATACGTGTTTGCAACTTGGAGACCGTAGGGCGAAGGTCTGCCACAGTGAGCCGGGAGTCGCTAATGGGCGTTCCCAAGTAAGTCGTAGGGAAGGAGCCCAAGCGGCAGTTGAGGCGGTTGGCAATGCCGAGGGCCTCAGCCGGAGAGTAGCCCATCACCATCACATCACTTTTATCGAAGTTGATCTTGAGACCAGACAAATGTTGGAAGCATAGAAGGAGGAATTTGAGACTAGAGATGTCCGCATCCGAGCCTTCGACCATGATGATGGTGTCGTCAGCGTATTGGAGCAGGCAGATGCCCGTGCCGCCGGTCAGGTGAGGGGTGATGCCACAAATATGACCAGCAGCCTTGGCTTTGTCCAGGATGGCCGCAAGGGCATCAACCACCATATTAAACAAGAACGGGGAAAAAGGGTCACCCTGTCTCACGCCACAGGATGTGGGGAAGTAGGGACCAATCTCCCCGTTGATGTTAACGGCCGTGCGCCCACATGACACCATCTGCATCATCCGAGTAACCCAGCGGTCATCGAAGCCTTTTCGCAGAAGAACTTCCCGAAGGAAGGGCCAACTAACAGTGTCATAGGCCTTATGAAATTCTATCTTGAGGTGCTTGGAGTGGACTTCATGAAGGATTTCGTGGAGGACCAACACCCCATCCAGAATATATCAGCCTTGGATGAAGGCCGATTGGTTGGGGTGGGTAATACGGTCGGCAAGTAGGGTCACCCTGTTGGCGTACCCTTTTGCCAGAATCCGGAAAATCATGTTAATCACCGTGATAGGGCGGAACTGGCGGATGTCGGTAGCCCCAGGAATCTTGGGGATGAGCGAGATCGTTCCGTAGTTCAGGCGACCGAGATCGATGGACCCGACATAGAACTCGTCAAAGATAGCCATGATCTCCGTCTTAATCACATTCCAGAAGCTCTGGAAGAACTTAACTGGAAGACCATCCGGGCCAGGGGCCGAGGATGAGTTCATGCCCTTAATGGCCGCCCAGACTTCGTCCTCAGAGAAGGGGGCCGTAAGGGCCGTGTTCTCAGGAGCGGAGACAAGTTGACGACCAGACCAACAGTCATGGGCAAGGGATAACCCGCTCTGAGGAGCGGCGGTGAACAGGGCCCTATAGAAGCCGTCGACGTGGGACCTAATGTCCCGCGGGGATTGCAGGAGAGCCGAGCCATCCCAAAGGAGGGGGATGGTGTTGCGCCTTCGACGACCATTCGCGATGGCTTGGAAGTAAGCCGTATTCGCGTCACCCTTCAGGACCCATTTCTGGGCGCCGCGCAGTCGCCAGTAAGCCTCTTCGTCCGTGTAGATGATAGAGAGCTGGTCCTCCAGGTCATATCGAGACAGCCACTCCTCGGGGGAGAGGCCGTGCACGTCGGCCCGAAGATCCAGGGCTTGGATCACAGACAGAAGAGCCTTCTTACGCTCATGGAGGTCACGCCCCAGGTTGGCGCCCCATCCCTTCATGAACTGTCGGCTCCGTTTGGCGCAGCTGTGCCAGGAGTCGACCGCAAAAGGGGGGCGGGCAGGGGACAGGGAGAGAGCCCGAGTCTCCACCCAGCGGGCACCGACCGCGTCAATGAAGCCAGGTTGGGACAACCAGAAGGTCTCAAACCGGAAGCGGGGTTGAACCGGGGGGCGTCCGTCAGCAGAGGAGAGGAGGAGAGGAACATGGTCAGAGCCAATCCGGGTGATGGCCCGGAGGGAGGCGAGGGGGCAGCAGAGGTCCCATTCCAGGGAAACTAGGACCCGGTCCAGCACGAACTGGGTCGGGGCAGACTGACGGTTGGTCCAAGTGAACCTGGCACCAACTCGGTCGATCTCACGGAGGCCAAGATCAGCAATGCAGTCGTTAAACATTTGCATAAGACCGAGGTTGACGTTGGCATTGCTCTTGTCCTCCACGCATCTAAGGAGGTTAAAGTCACCCCAAACCACCACCGACAGCGATGCCATCGACACCTTCCGGTGAAGCTCCTCGAGGAAGGAAGCGGATCGGCTGTGATCGGCAGGACCGTAGACAATAATGACCTCCCGTTTGAGGTTCAGGGAGCGCTCGAAAAGCTCCATGCTAATGAAGAACTGACCACGGTCCATACTGCCCACCTTGAAGGTGGCATCCTTCACACCTAACAGGATGCCACTAGAATGGCCCGCGGTCCCACTAGATGGGAGCCAATGCCAGGCGAAAAGGTGGGAGCTCAGGCGGTCAAGCTCCGGAAGGGAGAACTCCGAACGCATGGTCTCTTGGATGGCCACAATGTCAATGAGCTCGTCACGAATGTACTCGATGAGTTGGCGGCGGCGGCCATCGTGGCCGAAACCGCGGATGTTCCAGAATAAGGCACGCATCAAGCAGCCATTGAGGGGCTGCTTGACCCCAGGACACGAGATGCGCTTTGCGCGCGGAGGGCAGCCATCCGAGAACGGGTATGGCCCCGAAGCTCGGTAACGGCCAGGGGGGATTCCACCAATCCGAAGAGGAGGAGGTGGTCTCGGGTCCACTGACTCGGACGACGAGTCAGGGGGTAGGAGCAGGGCTGCTCTAGCTGCAGCCAGCCTACCGTCGAGGATCTCGCGGGCCCTAATGGCCTCGATCTGGGCTAAGGGGGGCCAACCTCCCCCCTAAATATGATCGCGGAGTCAGTCGCGATCTTCACAAGGTTCCCAAGAGGGATCGACTCGAGAGCAGAGAAGGAGCAAGTAGCAGCCGAGGGAGGGACTGAGGGGGTACCTGGCTCCAGGTTCCGTGCGGCAGCACGAAGCTCGGCTCGCTCGCGGATGGGCAGCACCGGGTGGCCCTCCGGGCGCGCCGCGTCCAGCCGAGCACTCTGACGAGAGGCGGTCGCCAGAGAGGAGGCCGAAAGGGGGCGCCGGGAGAGGGCCACGACACGAGGAGGCGGAGGGGGAGCAGCCAGGGGGTGACCACCTGGGACTCCTGCTCCAAGCCAGAGCCCACCGCGGGGATAGTCTGAAGAGCCGGGGTCGGAGAAGGAGGCGGCGATGGCATCAGTGTCGGGGAAGACGGAAGTAAGGCCGAGTCGATGACGAAGTCCGTCCGGGCCCCAGGGGAGGTCGGGGACGACCTGGGAGAGGCGACCGGAGGTGGCGAGGCGGCCGGCTGGGCGACAGCGGGGGAGGCGTCGGGGGGGAGGCCAGATCCGGGTACCCCGCCATCGCCAAGCAGGGAGGGCAGGTCGGCGGAGACCTGGGAGCGCGGCGAGGAAGCGGGGCAGATGACCAGGCCCACGCTGGAGGCGTCGCTGGCGGCGGGAGACCCGACCACCGGGTCGAGGAGGGGGTCGAGGGGAAGGGCCGCCACGACCTGGCGCCCATGCCCCCCATCGGCCGTGGGAGAAGGCGAACGGGACTGTGACCTGGAGGCCGAGTCATCCGAGCCCTCCCCATCCTCGGACCTGCGAGAGCGGGGGTGGTGTCTGCCGTGGTAGTCCCTTCCTGCACCCGGGTTACCGTCAGGAGGCCCATCGTCGGTGAAGCGGGGACGGCCGACGTGGTTGGGAGGCTCGGGGGCGATGCGGAGGTCGTAGCCCTGGCCGTTGAAGAAAATACGAACGGTGACGTGGAGCTTGGAGGAGTCGAGACACTTGACCTTGACCCGGACCTCTTCCTCCTTACGGAGGGAGAGCTCGTCAACCACCACCACCTTGCCCAAGATACGGGACATCTGGCGGATGACGCGCTCGGACCGGGCGATGTCAGGGAGGCCACACACGAGGAGCCAAGCAGTGTCCAGGACCGCCACCGCCTGGGCGTCGAGGACTGGCTCGGTGATGTCGACGACGAGCTGGTTCAGGGTGAGGGTGATCTGGCCACTACGAGTGGCGTACCCGTAGCTGATGGTGTCGGGGAAGATGACGGTGAAGATGTGACCAGCAGTGGGAGTGACCACCCAGTCCCACTGGCGACGGTAGAGGTGGTTGAGCTCGGCCTCGATCATCTCTGGGGAGGCTACCCCGTCGACCACCGTAACAATCGCCTGAAGGGAGGGAGTGGGCGGGGGGAGATCCGGGACCTCAAGATGGAAGAACCCAAGCCCCTCGATGCCGTGGCCGTACATCATGAGCTCCGACGTCACCGGACGGTCAGGGCACAGGAGAGCAGGATGACCAGGATCCGAGCAAATGTAGCAGCACTGAGGGTTGACGCAGTTGACTTGCGAGTGTCCCGGCACCCCGCAGTTGAAGCACGGGGGGCGGGGGAGGTTGGAGACGGGACCCGGGGCAGTGGAGGTGCCCGGGGCCGAGGACGAAGGGGCAACCGGGTTGGCCCGGCCCTGGTCGCGACGCTTCTTTTTCTTGGCCGGGCCTTGGCGGCCGCGAGCAGGAGCGCCGCCCGAGTTGGCGACCGGGGCAAAAGCCGAAGGGCCAGCGGCGTGGGGAGGAACGTATTTCCGGGAGGCCGGCGCGACTGCCGGGGCTTGGACACGGGGGGACGGGGGGCGCGCCGCGCGAGACAGAGAGGGGCTACGGCCCCGACGCGGAGGTGGGGAGGGCGAACGGCGACGACGCCAGTCCCCCGAGGCGGCAGGGCGAGGGGAGCGGGAGCGTCCCCGCGGCTCACGGCAGGCGGGGGAACGGCGATCGTCCCGGCGCCCTTCGCGAAGCTCACGGAGCTCGCGCCGGAGCTCCTCCTCGCGGCGGAGGGCGTCGCGGGAGGGACGAGGGGGATCCCGGCGGTCGTCCAAGCGACGCTTGGGGCGAGGTGCCCCGTCCTCCCAGTCGCGCGGCATGGCTGGGCACGGAGCGGGAGGGGGAGGCATGGAGGATGGGGGAGGGGCGGCCGCCGGGGAGCTCGAGGGAGGGGCGGGGTCGGGGCGAGCACCGACCGACGAGGCGGCGGAGTCGGGGCGGGAAGGAACCGACGAAGCGGCGGCGGGGGGAATGAGGTGCACGGGCGACCTCCTGGGATCCAGATCGAATGCACCGGGGGAGCAGGCCTAGGGCACGGCCCAAGCCCGGGCATGGGCCGCCAGCCCAACTGTGGGCGTGCGGGCCCAGGGGAGGGGGAGGCCGGTTGGGCCGGTGCACAGCCCAGGATGCCTAGGCCCAGCGGGCCATAGCCCAGCAGGCGGGCGGCAGGCACGACCCGTAGGGTTTCCCCCTGGGGCTCGGCGCCGTCCAGCGCCGCCGCCGGCGAGACCGAGGAGGGGGGCGGGGGCTCACACCGACGGGAGAAACCAACGCGGAGGATCCAAACAAGGCAATGAAGGGGCGGAACGGCTTCGAACGGACGGGCGGGGCCGCGGAAGGCAGGAGAGAGGACAATAGCGGGGACAGCTCCGGCGGGCCGCCGGCAGCCGGACGACGCCAGGATGAGCCTGCGCCGCCCCGTTCCGAACGGCCAACCACTCCCCAAGACCGGAGGCGCCGACGCCGAGTCCCACCAGCCCCCAAGGGCGCTCCTTGCGGCCCGGACGCCCGAGACGAGCTCGAGGGCGAGGCCTGCGCATGCAGCGGCCGCGAGCCAGCGACCGAGCCCCGCACGCGGGGGGCTAGGTTACCGGCCCAGCAGGGTCGCGCAGCGCGACGGGGCAAGGGGGCCGGGGGAGGGGAGGCGACGGCCGGGGGGGAGGTGAGAAGGGAGGCTCGTCGGCGCAGTCCGCCCAACGGAAGCGCAGCGACGCATCCGGGGCGGGCGGAGAGGGCCGCGGGACGGGGGGCACGCCAGGAGTCGTCGGAGCGGGGAGGACCGGTGAGGCGGCGGGGGAAGCGGGCTCCGGTGCGGCCCCAGAGCACGGGACGGAGACG